>NC_061102.1:58194889-58294594 GCF_015104395.2 Macrobrachium nipponense | reverse complement strand
TCTAAATGGCTCTCTCCCCTCCCCTGTATTTGGATGTCGTCTGAATTTACTTTGCCCTTGTGACAAGTATAATTTCACTTGCAGGCTGATTAATGGAACCCGGTTACAGTATCCTGCAGTACGAGAGTTTCACATCGCAACTTCAAAAAATCGTTCGTCGCAGCGGACGACTACAGTCAAGTAACAACCGCCTACAATGTGAAAGGAATTTCATGGACTTCTTCGACCGACACCGTATCTCGTCGTTAATCTCGTTTTAATGCGGAACGCTCCAGCGGCTGTCGGAATTCGACTACAAAAGGGACATACTTCCGACAATTACGACCCGAAGGATATTCAACTCTACTTTGCTGGCGAAGGACTCGTGCTGGGGATGTTTTTTTTTATTCATCGCGAACGTAATCGTGTAGCTTAGGATGCAGAGAATAAGTATGAGCGCAAAATGGAACGTTGGACCCGCCCAGGCAAATTTTCCCCTTGTTTTAACCATGAAAAGGCCGTTTCAGTGGCTATAGGTGTTGTCTGGAACTGTGTAATGGACGAAAAGTGGTTCGAAAGCTAGTTAAATGTGAAGTAGTATAACCTCGGTCATGTATCCTATATATATAAATGATCATAAATAACAGAATCTAAATATATCTTTGCGTGTACGCAATAGGAATCTCTTATATATAATTGATCATAAATAACAGAGTCGAAATATATCTTTGCGTGTACGCAATAGGAATCTCTTATATAAATGATCATAAATAACAGAATCTAAATATATCTTTGCGTGTACGCAATAGGAATCTATTTAAAGTGCACATATATTAATCATAATTATATGAATCCATATACATATGTATAAACAAATCAGGTAGCCTATAATCAATCAGTTACCTTTTATCTTAACAATATCCGCAGATATATAACATTTAGCGTAAAAATCAACGAATCAATCAGCATAAACATTAATAATGTTATCAATTCATATATGAAATTTTTTATCAGTTAAAATATGATTTTTATCATGTTAATCTTCATTCTATGCAATTATCAGAGTACATTAGTATTTTCTGTAGCATAAGTATCTTAAAGAGATGAAGTGAAAAAAACTGTATCATTATATATATCATGTGATCACTATTATTTACCAATATCATTGTTTTATATTTTATTACTTGAATCAATTCATGTACACCATGAATTTTTATTTACTTATATATATATATTCACATAGTGTCTGTATCACACTCCTATAAGTCAAATGCAAGTTAAGTTTGAGTAATATTCAGTGGTTGGTTTTGGTAGCTGACCGAGCTGATGTAAGTGTTTACATAATAAAAAATATGGAATGTTAGTCCATATATAAAATAAAAGTCTAAAACTAAAAGAGGTCAACCAGATTGCTTGCAGGAATGTGATCAGACTAGAGACGCTAAGATGACGTATACAATAAGTATGTAGGCTAAGATAACATGCCGTCACCTGTAGTCATTCAATTGTTTATAAACATTAGTCCAAGCTCCCTGCTTGAGACAACTACCGCCTACGTGATCTGTAGCGTGTCTCATTTGATTGTGTGTTCGTATGTAACTATGTCATCTGATAGTATGTTCATATGTTCGAACTACTGTCTGTTCCTTCATAACTTGTAAAAGAGATGGTAGACGGGCAGAACAGAGTTAGCTATCGTCATTAGAAGACCTGTACCTCTTTCCTTTTACCTAAGCTTTATCATGTAGAGGAATAGGATTAGCCATCATCATTGGCAGAAGCGATCAAGCTATCGTCATAGAAGACTTGTACGATCATACCTGATCTTCATCATGTAAAACTTCAGAAGAATATACTATTTTTATCCTTGTGTTTGCTACAAGAACCTCACCGAACCATGAGTTCAACACATCGTCGTAAGATAATACCGACTTCGTAAGTGATCTACAAAACCCCAGACACTCCATTGAAGATGGAAGTGCAATACCAACCGACTTAGCGTATAGATTATCGCTAGTCTAACATTACCTCATAGGGCGCCTTATCATACAAGGCACAGCCCTAATACATATACGAATAGGATTTGAGCGAAAGCAAATAACTGTAGCAGTCTTTTTTGACATTGAAAAGGCTTACGATACTACCTGAGGTACCCTATATTAAAAAGTTTACAAAATAACAACATCCGTGGACATTTACCTAGATTCATCCAAAATTTTTTAACAAATCGTCTAGTTTTCAAGTGAGAATTGATGATGTATTGTCAAGAACATTTCCACTTGAAAATGGTGTTCCACAGGGAAGTGTCCTTAGTGGCACACTGTTTACCCTTGCAATCAATGATATCAATAAAAATCTGCCTACTGGAATTAAAAGCAACCTATACATGGATGATTTTGCGATATATTATTCAGCCTCTCGTATTAAACATGCAGAACGCATCATTAATAAAAGTATAATAAAAATAAATGAATGGACCTCATCTGTAGGATTTAAGTTATCCATAAATAAGACTCAAGCAGTAGTTGTTTTATAAAGATTAAAAAGGTGGATGAATGGTGAAGTGATAGATTTAAAAATCAGAAATCTTAGTATACCAATTAGACAAACTGCAAAATTTTTAGGTTTAGTGTTTGATACTCACTTAAACTGGAAACCTCACATAACATACTTGAAATCAAAATGTAAAAAAGCATTAAATCTAATTAGAAAATTATCAAACACACTTGGGGAGCCGATAGACAAACCCTTACATTACTGTATAAAGCAACAGTCCTGTCTATAATTGATTACGGTAGCGAAGTATATGGCTCTGCGTCAGACGCCAACACTGAAAGCATTGGACCCAGTTCATAATGAGGGCCTTAGAATATGTTCAGGAGCCTTTAAATCATCACCGACATCTTCTTTACAGGTTGAATGTGGTGAACTACCTCTCTCTCTCCATAGAGAGCTTGTAATAATGAAGAGTGCTTTGAGAATCAAGACAAGCGATTCTCCAACAAAAAAAATTATTTGAACAAAGAGATATTTTTATTAACAATCATCCACCCCCTTTTCCAATTAGAGCTAGACGACTGTTTGAGTCACTAAATGTAAATATACAAATTCCTCCAGTAGTAAAATTACCTCCGCCTTGGACAATGAATAAAATGAAAACTTGCACACAATTGAAATATTTATCAAAAAAAATACTTATATACGGCCATCACACCATAGACAACATACAATAGAGCATATAAACCGAAAAGGTCCACATTATGCTATATACACAGATGGATCTAAATCGGAACATGGAGTGGGATATGCTGCAGTGTCCCAGGACAGATCATATCAGTTCTCTCTACCCAATACAGCTTCAATATTCACAGCGGAGCTTTGCGCAATAGTCTCAGCCATAAGAATAATTAAAGAAACATCACTAAAATAATTTTGTGGATTTTTTAGTGACTCAAGAAGTTGCCATAAGAAGCCATCCAGAGTTATAAACCAAAAAATAAAATATTGTACAACAAATTAAATTATCACTTCACAAATTAGATATTATTGGGAAAAAAGTAGAAATATGTTGGATCCCTGCCCATGTAGGGATCAAAGGAAATGAAGACGCTGACAAAGCAGCCAAAGAAGCAAATCAAATGACAAGATCAAGTGTGAATCTCCCTATGAGTGGTTATGTAAACATACATAAAGATGGGTATTATAAGAAAATGGCAACATATTTGGAATGAAGAGTCAGAAAATAACAAATTAAAGCAAATAAAACCTGAAGTAGGAAAGTGGAGCTCATCATATCAGAGAGAAAGACATGAACAAGTAATTCTGACACGTCTCCGTATAGGCCATACCCGTCTGACACATGGACACTTAATGAGCAGCCCACGTAGCTCAGCTCCTGAGTGCGCAGAGTGCAGGGAGGTTATAACTGTCAAACATGCGTTATGCGAATGCCCAAAGTACAACCAGCAACGACTGTCGACAATTGGAAACAGATCTATGAAAGAAATCTTGTCAGAATCCTCTGCATTTTCAGTCATGCCCATTTTTATGTTCTTAAAGAAGTGCAATTTAGTTGATAAAATATAAATCTAAGTAAACTTTGAAAATACGAAAATTATTAGACTAATGAATTTTAAAACAAAACTTTTAAATGTTACTTAACTTATTCTGATTTTATTTTTTTATGAAAATATGGATATATGAGTAAATGTATTTATAGTGTGCATGTGTTCCTGTGTGAGTGTGTGCCTTTGTGCAGTTTTTAGTTTAATTTCACTCATTCGTCATCACACCGAAAAACACTTCGGTTCCAGAGCTTTGCCTCTGGCCTAGACATGGTTTTTTTTTATTTTAATCTAATCCTTCGGGCCAGCCCTATGAGAGCTGAAAGTCAGCTCAGTGGTCTGGTTAAACTACTTTATTAATAATAATAATGAGACATAGGTTCCTGTCTTGGGGTCCGTGACAGAGTAGGTAATTTTATCCTAGCTACAATTCTTGGAAAGGATTGTAATATAGAGCAGTTATATATTTTTATGAGGGAGGCTGGCCTCCTTAACCAAATTTAAATTATGCATAGATTGTCTATGTAAGAACTTTTATATTTTATATATGAAAAAAAAAATTTAATATAATATATTATAGATTTTTTATGAATTTAATGAAAAATTTAATTTTTTTTTAATATTTAATTTATTTCGGTGTCAATTACCCAGATGTTGTGACGCCAGATATAATACACAATCAATCAATCAATCATGGTATGGCTTGGCAGTTCTTTCATCAACAAGGATTGCACAGACACGATTGTAGTTCACAAGATGCTGGTAAATTTTGTCGTTAGCCATCAAATCCATGAAGACGATTCTTGCAGTGTACAGCTGCAACTGTCTCAATTCAGTTGCTTTAAAGTAAGGAAGTTCCTGAAATGTGCGAGGCTTCCGGCTGAAACAATTGGGAATGAACTGTCTCAGCTGTGTCATCTTCTTGTTTAATTTTTCAACATTTCCGATGGACATACGACACCTGATCTGATCTGTTCCTGATGTCTTAGAACCAAAAATATTCCATATTAATATCTTTTATATGCATCCTCCTCCTTGATGCATGAAATCTGGTGGAAAGCATTGTATCATAGCTGTAATAAAGGACTAGCCTCTCTATCATGTTTGTGGTGATTTTTGTCAGATTTAGCTCTAAAGCTGGCATCAGTCCTCAGTACAAGGTCTGATGTATGAGGCCAAGTCATTCGATGTCCATCATGATGTCCTCGACTTTCACACTGATCACAACCAAAATATGAGTAGTACTGCTTAACACATTTTATTTTTGCATGAGCAGGTGCATCACAAACAACAGCATGAATCACTATGGAAAACGTTTTGCCACCAAATTCCAATCCATTTCTCATAAGATCTTTAATTTCAGAGGTGAAGTAAAATCTTTTTGTTTTCCTGGCCCAACAGTTAATAACACTCGAAACACCTTGTTTAGTCTGAAATTATCAATGCGAACCAATACTGGCCAAGATGATAAACTATTGCTCTTGAAAAATGGTAGGCCATCTTTATTTATTGTGAGAATTAAAGTGTCAGTTTGTTTGATGCAACTATCTGGATATAGTCCTAAGTAAAATTTTAACTGGGCCTCAACTCCAAAGAAGTAGTAATCATGTCCTGATTTGTTTTTTATGTTTTGAGAAACATTAGTGTAAGTGGCTTTGCACAAGGATTTATGAGATTTTGGTAACTTTCCAATTAAAATTCTGCTTGTGCAAAGCAGAAAGAACAGCATCAATTTGGGTTGTCGTCATGTTTGTGGAGATAACTGCAGTATGTAGATTATGCCAAAGCATGCCAGGTGCATGAGGATTGAACGGACTAAAGCATGCTAAGTCCTCATCACTGGATTCATTTTGTTTACAAGAGCTATATCTCACTAGCATTGCATCACAATTCTCAATGCTGTTAATTATTACTTCATCAGAAGTACAAGGGCGAAGGGAAGTGTCTGTCAGAGAAGTAGCATTAGCATCACTGCTTCCTGAACCAGTGCTGTCGAACACATGATCACCTAGCCCCGGACATGCCTCATTTTCAGTAAGGACATTAGCAGCAAGAGCATTTGCTCTGGTTAATTCACGCTTTTTTCGTGCTGCTTCTCTGTACTCTGCTGCTTTCCTTGTCAGATATTTGCGTCTTGACTTCTTTCTCCTTTCTGAATCTTCAAAGAAATAATTTTTCAATAATTCTTCACCACTTTTACTTTCATTCATCATGCAGTACTTTAAAAAGTTGAAGAGAGGTAACAACAGTTAGCCTAATGGTATATGGCATACTTAGATTTCATTATGAAGTTGTATACATTTGTTACAGAACCATACATGCCTCGATTTATTTTTAGAATTATATAATTGGAATTCACTGTACTGGTATGTGGCAAGAATGGATGTGCATGAGTCTACTGTCTGGTTATTTGTTGTAATAAGACCCTTGCCATCTGTACATCAACTGGAATATTAAAAAACATACCATATTAGAAGATTGCATAGCAACTGAATAAACTAAATACAAACAGTAGTACCTTGTACTTCGAACTTAATTCGTCCAGAAGGCTATTCGAAGTACAATTTTTACATTTTTTCTATTAATGTGTTCATAAGTTGAATTAAGGATGTAAAGTAATGAAACAGTATATTATATGAAATAAAATTTTTAAAACTGTTATTTTTTCTTTGTATGATTTACGAACTGTTTGGTAAAAATGGCGCCGGGAGTAGAGACAGGAACCCTTTAAGCAAACCAAATTGGTTGCAGTATGCAAAAGTTGATGATAAAATAAATTTTATTCATATACAGGCAGTCTCCGGGTTACGACGGGTTCGGCTTACGACGTTCTGAGGTTAAGGTGCTTTTCGATTGTATACATCAGAAATTATTTCCAGGGTTACAATGCCTACAACGCTCATCTGGCAGGTTAAATGACTCCAAAAATGCAAAATATTCAATATTTGAAGTTTTTTTTTTTTTTTTTAATGAAAAATGCAGTGAGAATGCAGTTTACATAGTTTTCAATGCACCCAAAGCATTAAAAGTAAGGTTTTCTTAGGATTTTTCACGATGTTCCGGCTTGCGACAATTATCGGCTTACGACGCGTCTCAAGAATGGAACCCCCCGTCGTAACCCGGGGACTTGTATCTTAAGTGCACGAAAGAGATTAATTATGCCACAATACATCAAATTGCTGTTGGCAGATGACAGACTTTTAAACCAAACATGAGAATTTTGCAAACAAATAAGTAAAAAGTAAAGAAAGCAAGAAAAGGAAAGAGATAAAATAACTTTTTACAATGAAGCCGTTTAAACAAACAATCGAAGGCTTCAGAAGCTGAAAGCGGCGCCAGTTTGTTTATTAAAGAGCCGAGTTACTCTTACAGTAGTCAAAAATTGTAAAAAGTAATTGTCACTTGATTGGTATTTTACCGTAACAAAAATAAAAGTGAATTGGGCAAATCGAGTGTAAGTGAAAGAAATGGGCGAATAATCATCCCAACCCAGCTGAGAAGTCAGTGGGAAACAGAGCTGTTGTTCCCTCTCCTCTCCTCTTTCTCTCTGTATCGTCTCACTAAGCGCACCGAACACTGACTCAAGCAAGCTTATTTTTAATTTATTTTGTCAAATATGGTTCTCATTAAACTATATATTGTGAAATGAAAAACAAAATTAATGCAGTTTAAAATGCAGTTTAACCTGTAAGACCCAGTAGGCCATCGAATACAAGTATAAACTAGATAATCAGTTAGTTTGAAGTACGAGCATTTGTTCGACAAACGACACAAAATTTTCTCGAAATTTTTTTTCAAATACGGAAAGTTGGACTCACAAAACGTTCGACAAACGAGGTGCCACTGTATGTGTGTGTATATATATATATATATATATATATATATATATATATATATATATATTATATATATATATATATATCTATATATAACACATTACTTAATCTAACCAACATAGCCTATGTTATTAAGAAGCAGATTTATTGTAATTTATGAAAGTTAGTTTAAGTGGGCCTAATACTAAGTGAGCCAAGACTATTCTTAGTTCTAAACAAAAAATTGATGAGGATCCCACATTCTTTACCCTTACCCTCTATTTTCCTTAACTCAGTGTGCTGAAAATGAAGGATTTTGAGATGTCCTCCGGAAATTCACAATTTCAGAAATTTTGTCATTTAAAAGAAAGTTCTTTGATGTTATTTTACATATTATTTTAATAACTTCAAGAAGCGACAAACCCTCCAGCACCTCAAATGTCCTAAAAAATAGGAGATAACGGAAATTGTCCTTTGGCACCAACGGAATTGTCCTTTGGCACCTGAGCTCTCAATTTCTGGTACTGTCTTAACTTTAGGTGTCTACTTTTTTTTATAAACTTGCACAAACTTAATAATTAAGCATAGTAAGAATCACCAACTTACCAACCTTTTGTTTGGTTAAATTTATGAAATGCCAATTTATCTATGCAAAAGATAAAAAAAAAAAATGAAAAAAACCCTTGGTCAGTAAAATAACCCTAGGGCCCCAACAAGCTTGGGGGCCTTATGGGAATTTGGGTTTTGGATGCATTATCCCAGGGGTGGGGAACCTTTTTGTGCATGAAGGCCATCTTACAATTCATCATCCCTCATAAAGGCCGTATAGAAATTTTTAAAGTTATTTTATCGCTTAAGTAATTTATTAGTAATCTAATAAAAAAGATAGGTTTATAGAAAACGAAAGTATAATATTTTCAATTATCTTTATTTAAGTATGTACATTTTATAGACGTAATATGTAAGTGAATAATATGGAAAACATAGAATTTTCAAATATTTCATTTATGTAAGAAGTTTTCAAAGTAATAAGTAAATGAATAATATCGAAAGCATGACATTTCAAATTATTTCAATTTAGAAAGAAGGTTTTTTGTATTCAAGGAATAAGTAAAGGAATAATATTATAAAATTATATCATATAAGCATCGAGAATGTAAAATTTTTCAAATATTCAATAAACAGTTAGCAAGCATGTACATTTGTATACATATTAATGACTTCTTTGGGTTTGCTTCTTTTGAGAAAGCATTTTGATATCAGGCTCTAGCATAGTGGTTCTTATTCTCAATTGGTCCTCCAAATGCTCGTCTGTCAACTGAGTTCTCAGTGAATTCTTGATTTGCGCCAAGTACGAAAATGTGGATTCACAACATTATGTTGAAGAAAAACAGGAAATCAATCGTCGTGCATGTTCACGAAGACGAGGATATTCAATCGCGTTTTTCCAAATTTCGACGGGATTTTCTCTCTTGTCAAATAGAGACTTCAGGATATTATCCTCAGACATTTCAATAAGCTCCATTTGTAACTCTTCATGAGCCTCTGATACAAGAACTAAGTGAGGTTGAAAAGCAAGTTTCAGTGTGATGCTATGCTTTTCAAAATCATTGACTCTTTTATTGTATTCTTCTATCAATGTGTCTAAAACAGACTCATATTCTTTAAAATGTCCATAGATATCCTCAGTTTCACTCATTACTTTCGTAAGCTGGGGAAAGTGTTCTTCTGAAAGTTTTGATTAAGCCAAAAGGGACTTGAAATGCAACAGTTTCTTTCTAAATGCCTGAATGTTTTGCCACATATCATATATACATTTATTTTTGCCTTCCAGTGAAATGTTTAACTCATTTTGTTTTGGCATCACATCACATAAAAAGGCAACATCTCTGTAAAAATTTGGATCTGATAAATAACTACTTGTTGTTTTCTTTGAAAAAGTCAATAATTTGCCTTCATAAAGACAAAATTTTGACCAATACTTTCCCTTGCGATAACCAGCGTACTTTTGAGTGATATGGCAAATCTACACTAATTACTTCGTCATCCATCATCAGCATGCTTCGAAATTGACGATGCTTTGAGGGATTCCCTCGAATATAGTTAACAATGCTTATAACCTTTTTGCAAAGTGTCATTTAAAGTTACAGATTTTGCACAGAGATTTTGCTGGTGTAAAATACAATGAAAAGAAATCAGTGCATTTGGTTCTTGGATTTCTTTCTTAAGATGTCCAATAAATCCTTCATTTTTAGCCATCATAGTAGGAGCACCATCCGTGCACACACTTACCAAATTAGTAAAATCTAGTCC
Organism: Macrobrachium nipponense; assembly: GCF_015104395.2. Taxonomy (NCBI): domain Eukaryota; kingdom Metazoa; phylum Arthropoda; class Malacostraca; order Decapoda; family Palaemonidae; genus Macrobrachium; species Macrobrachium nipponense. The sequence goes on along the minus strand of NC_061102.1, from coordinate 58,284,423 downwards.
TATTTTATGACATTGCTCTTTGAAGTTGTTAAAAATATCTATCCCCCGTGTCCTTCCTTTAAGGGTGCCTAAAGCAAGCAATTCTTCATATAATTGAAAATCATCTGTTATGGCACGAATAAAATACAATACTTGTGCTGAATCAGTGGAATCTGCTGATTCATCCAAAACTACTGAGTAATATATATTCTCTTTTTCTATTACATTTTTAAATTGTTCTGTTACATTACAGGCCAATTCATGCTGTCGATGTGTGTTAGTCCTTCTTGAAAGAGGCACCTCTTTATACTTATTAACTTTATCGGGATCTATACACCCTACCACTTCTAAACCCCACCAGTGGCCCGGCACCTTGATGTGGTGGTGGGGCTTGTGTGGTGCAAGGATGAACTGGGCTACAGTAGCGGAGTAGTGCTCTACCCTGGCAGGTCTAACCATGCTACACAGGCCAGTTCTGAGCATCCAGACTAAGCTCGGTCCACTTTTGAGCCTTCTCCTATTTTCAATCCTCAACTTCTTCCCCTGTCATGAGTGACCATTAGTTGACAACCTTGGACCTACACTGAATTACGGCTCTGACTGCTCCTCTGATTTGATGGAGGGTGAAGAGGACTGACATGTCTCTCCATCCGTAGAATTCGAGTACCTGACGTGCCCGAGCGAGGGGAAAGTCTTATGTCAAACATGGCCCCCAGAGCTGGGTCTGATCTCGACGGACTGATGACGCCTCAAGTTCTGGGAGCCATGTGTATAACCAGGTTGTAGCCTCTAGGGGAGGCCACTAAAAGTCGCATAACACATCCCTCCCTTGTTGGGCTCCGTTTTACTGAGGAATGTGGTGGGCGGAGGACTACCTGGCTGAAATAATACAGTACTCGTATCTATGGACGATACATTAGCCCCCATTGTTGACCACCCTGGAATGGACTTGGAACAGGCTCAGGAAAGTGTAAATAAAGAAGCAAACGATGATTCTAGATCCGTACCCAAATCAAACATAATAACTATGGAACCATACTTAATGCCACAAAAGGAAATTCCTCCAGTAACAAATGAAAAAAATGAAAATATTAATAGTTTTCGAAACAGGCGACCTAAATACAGAGCAGATCCTACATTGGTACACTTTGACTCATTATTTGGATATGGCACTTGGCCAAGATACTTAGTTTTTAAAACAGAAACCGAGCTGACAGCTGCTAAATTTGAAAATATTTTATTAGCTCAGTACCCAACCAAAGAAATGACATTTAGATCTATAACAAGAAAAGAATGGATAGTGGAAGCTACCACAAAACTTCAATCAGAAAATTATCAAATGCTTAATTATATGAATGGGATAAATGTCACAGTCGAAAGGCATGACAAGTTGAACAGCATTGAGGGTACAGTAATGTTACCACCCAATAATGATTGTGATGGCCTACCAGATGAGACATTACTATTGAACTCATTAGAAATTAGATATCCTAATATTGAAAACGTAAAAGTATATGAAATCCCAAATAAAAGACATCAAAGTAAAAAACTGAGAATAGCTAAAATTAAATTTGAAGGGCAGACACTTCCACCTAATATTAAAATAGAAGGCCAGAGAAGAGAGGTATTACCCCATGTACTAAAGCCTCTTCAATGCACAAATTGCTCAAAGTATGGACATACAAAACATAAATGTAGAAATGAACCAATTTGTGCATTCTGTGGTTCAGAAGATCATGAAACCACCTGGAACTGTGGCGTTCCCAAATGTTGTAATTGTGGACAAGACCATCATGCGAGATCAAAGATATGCCCATTCTACATATATAACACTGAATTAAAACTACTAATAAGCAGGTCTGGCATGTCAATTCCAGAAGGAAAGCAAGAATTAAAATCAAGAGTTTTAATGGACCCTGCTAGGAATAAATCATATCGAGACGCTGTAGAAAAAGTAATGCCCAAGAAACATTTTATAATACCTGGAAAAACTAACGAAAAACAAACAACGAGGTCATCAAACTTAGAATTTAACAAAAAATCTCTTGGAGAATCTAGCAATACAGTATCAATAAGCAACCCTTATGACGTACTAATGAAAGATGAAGAATTGCCATCTCTAGACACTGGAAATGAAGATCATACTGAACAAACAAGAAGAAAACGAGAAAGAGAAATAATTTCCCCCAAAAAAACTCTAATTAATACTAATGACATCAAGAAGAAGAAAATGCCTAAAATCAACAGGAAAACATCCCCTAATTTAGATAATAATGATGAAATAAGTCCTTCACCAGTCTTTCCAAGTAAATTTCAAGTAATGAATTATTCTATAGTTTTTCAAAGTAAATCTGAAGAACTAAACCCTTCGCCAGTCTTTCCAAGAAAATTTAAAGACAAATTTCAATCAGTCCAAGGAAGACAAAACGATAATTGTGAATGTCAGCAGTGTATCCAAGAAGGCGTAAACACCTCAACTGAATCTCACCATGAACGGTGCGGATGCCATACATGTTTTTTGCAAGATTGCAAAGAAACGAAACCTTTAAATAAAGAAAAATTGATAAATGTGATAAGGAATTTCTTAGCTAGAAAAGATAACATCTCAAGCCAGCTAGAATTACATACCAAAGATTGTATGTGTATTAGACACTTACAGTACTATCGTGAGAGTAAAATGGCAGTGTTAGACAATTTCTTAGCCAAACAAGAAGAAATTAAATTCACCACTGAATCAGAAGATAACACAGAAATGTCAAAAACCCGAAAAGAAAATTAAAGCTAATTAAGCGAATAATTACCCATCGTTTAAAAAAATTTATAATTTTTATATATAAAACCAACTATACAAAATAATCTTTTAACTTTCGTTCCATTCAATTATACTATTATCCAATGGAACATAAACGGTCTGAAAACACGAATGCACTTGGGTGAAATACAAAGACTCCTAAAGCAACATGAACCAATGTGCATATGTTTACAACACGTTAATAATCCAGTCCCATCAATATGTAATTACTTTCTGGCATCCTCCGTTTCATGAGAAGGCAAGTTAGGAACAGCAATATATGTTCATAATCGTGTAACCTATGATAAAGTTACAGTTAACAATAATTCATTTCAAATATCTTCAATTCGCCTGCATATGATAAACAAAACTAGCATTTTAGTCTGCAGTCTATATAATTAACCTAATGAAAATTATGATATGGCTCAATTATCAAATATTTTATCACAATTCAATGAGCTAATTCTAGTTTTAGGTGATTTTAATGCTCACCACCCTTTATGGGATGCCAGTACCATCGACGCAGATAGAGCAGGTAAAGACATAGAAAATCTAATACTTAATTACAACTACTGTTGTCTGAATGAAAATGAAATCCCAACATACTTTTCAAAAACTCATGGGACCCTATCATCTGTAGACCTGTCTATTTGTTCCACTTCGTTAGTAGACAGATTAGAATGGAATACTCTGGATGACCTTTATACCAGTGAACACTACCCAATCGTAATCACATGTCTTGAAGATAATCATCAACAAATTGTACCAAAATTTAATTTTAAAAAAACTGATTGGGAAAAGTATGATTTAATTACCAAAAATGTTTCCCCTTTCCAAAGTAACAATGATCACAATGAAATTAATAAATATTTTTCAGATTTCGTAATTAGTTCTGGAAATAAATCAATACCAATGACAACTTGTAAGCCAAAAATAAATCCTGTTCCATGGTGGTCTAGAGAACTTTCAGATATTATCATACTGAAGCACAAGATGAGTAGAATGATTAGACAAGACTAAAATCCAAAGATATAACAAATTATATAAAAGTAATAGATATACATTGAAAGGGTTAGTATTAATAGCTATGGAAATTGATTATATCAAACCTTTATTGAATAAAATATCTGCTCAATTCAGGAAAAAAGTTATTAGCAATAGGAAATCATCTTGGCATAATTACGTCGCAGACTTCTCAGGTGACACTGTTAAACAAATGTGGGATAGATTTAGAAAAATTAATGGCAAATATAGTCGATCACCTAGATCCCCAATATTACATAATGGGAAAAAAGTTCATGATTTAAAAGATATATCAAATATAATAGGTCGCCACCTAGAATCAGTAGGCAATAGCTTGAATTTAGATGAACATTTTCGCATTAGGAAAAAGAATGAAGAGAAACATATAATTAATTTTGAAACAAGTCAACGATTATACTACAATGTCCCATTTACGTTAGAAGAATTTGATGCTGCGCTAAAAACTTGTAGTAACTCTGCCCCAGGAAAGGATAATATCTCTTTTGAACTCCTTATACATCTGAACATTAAAGCCAAAGAATACTTATTAAAATTTTATAATCACTTATGGAAAAAGAAACTACTTCCCAAAGCATGGAAACATGCTATTGTAATTCCTATACCCAAACCTGGCAAAGATCCAACATCAGTGAATAATTATAGACCTAGTAATCACTAAACTAGTTGTCCTTTGTAAACTCATGGAAAAGATGGTAAATAATAGACTCATGTGGTATTTAGAGAAAAATAAAGTTCTAGCAGAACTCAATCTGGAAGTAGAAAAATCATTCAACATTAAACTCATTAACATCACTAGAAGATCAAATCAAAAGAGGATTTGTATAAAAGAAAATTACTGTCGCAGTGTTATTCGACATTCAAAAGGCTTATGATACAACATGGAGATATTCAATCTTAAAATCTCTATCTGACATAAATCTAAGGGGTGAACTCCCAATTTTTATACGAAATTTTCTAACAGAAAGAACATTCCAGACTAAAATTGAAACAGTATTATCAGAAACATTTGAAATAAAAGAAGGTATCCCACAAGGCAGCGTACTAAGCAGCACATTATTTGCATTAGCAATCAATAATATTGTTAAAATGCGTCCAAAAGATGTAAACAACAGCTTATATGTTGATGATTTTGCCATTTTTACACTTCAAACAACCCTACGCCAAACATCCAAAGAATTTTAAATATCTCCATAGCTAAAATTGAACAATGGGCATCATCTGTTGGATTTAAATTTTCTGTTGAAAAAACACAAGCAATAACATTTTATAAGGATCAGCGCTGGCTCAAAAATCAAGTATATCTCTTACCATGAATAACACTCCCATCCAATTTTATCCAGAAGTCAAATTTTAGGCTTATCTTTTGACAATCATTTGAACTGGAAGGCCCATGTGAAACATACCAAAGCAAAGGCCTTGAAAGCTTTAAATATATTAAAAAAATTAGCCCATACTTCATGGGGTGCTGATAGAGAAACATTATTGAAACTTTATAAGGCTACAGTTCTACCAATATTAGAATATGGCAGTCCAATTTATAGTTCTGCTAGTGAGACAACTCTCAAAATGATAGACCCAGTGCATCATCTTGGGCTTCGTTTAGCCACGGAGCATTCAAATCATCACCAGTCCAATCGTTGATTGTAGAAAGTGGAGAAATGCCACTATCTTATAGATTCAAATAACAAACGATGTGCAGAGCTTTAAAAATTGTAAATAGTCCAGCAAACCAAAGATTTATTTAAAGATCCAGATTGTTTCTGGAATACAAAAATTTATCCCCATACCTTCCCCGTTAGAGCTAATAGATTATTTAATGACAATGACCTTTATAATATTAAATTTTACAATTTTAGCAAAATAATGCCCCCATGGTTGATAAGTGCTCCCCAGATATGTAGGAAATTGTGTACAATACCAGTAATAAATTGAATAATCCCCCTTGCTATGAAAACAATATGCTCTGGAACATATCAAAGATACACAATAATAATCACATATATACTGATGGTTCCAAAGATGATATGGGAGTTGGATTCGTGTTACGGAAACAATATAAAGATCCAAGTCTCCTTACAAAGCAAAGCATCAGTATTCACTGCTGAATTACTAGTAATAAAAACAGCATTAACAACTATATCTGAAAACCAGTTTAGTGAAGTAACCATCTTTAGCGATTCACTAAGTTCAATAACTGCAAAAAGCCCTCTTATAGCTAATTTACTCCAAAAAACAAATTGTAAATGAAATTAGACATACATTACATGAAATGAAAAGACAAAAATATCTGTTACTCTTAATGTTGGATACCATCTCATATAGGATTAGAGGGCAATGGAAAAGCAGACACTTATGCAAAAGAAGCTAGAACACTCCCAATATCAGCAGAATTATTGCCACTAGAAGATTATATTAGACACATTAAGTCGGTTATTAAGAAAAAAAATGGCAAAATAACTGGAGGGAAAACAATCCTACCAATAAATTAGAGAAATAAAAGAAAAACTGTAGACCATGGCCATCATCCTATCAGAAAAGCCGCAAGAATTCAGTAATATTGACACGGCTAAGAATTGGTCACACCAAACTGACACTGGTTACCTAATGAGTAACCCCCATGCCTATAGGTACCTATGTGCGAAATATGTAATGTACAAATAACAGTAAAACATATTTTAAAAATCTGTCCAAAATATAAAATCCAAAGAGACATATTATTCAGAAGATATTCTTTTATCAGAAAGTGACAAATTTTCACTTTTTAATATTTTAAAATTCCTTAAATTTAATAATAATTTATACGATAAAATATAATATATAGTAATTTATAATATATTCCAGATCGTAAATATTTATTTTTTAGATAATATATATTCCAGATAACAAATATTTATTTTTTTTAATAATAATTTATACAGATTTTAAATGACATGTTCTAATCCTTCGGGCCAGCCCTAGGAGAGTTAATAATCAGTGGCTGGTTAAACTAAAGTAAAAAAAAAAAAAAACACACTTCTAAAAATACAGTCCTTTATGAGTTCTGCATCACTGAATGGCTTACCTTTTTTTCCAAGCAAATATGCAACTTTATAGTTTGCTTCTGTCGTAGCATTCCCTTGATGTAACATAGACTGGAATGCTTCCGTTTTACATCTTTCAGTTTCTGCAGTGCTGTCTTTCGAGGGTCACCCTCTAATTTGGCATATTTATTGTCTTTATGAAGAGCATAGTGTTGCTGTGCATTGAATTTTTTAACCTTTACAATTGCAGTATCACAAAGCAAGCAAGACATTTTGCCTGCAGGTATTCACTAAAAAATATTGCAGTTCCCATTCTTCATTAAAGATCCTGTTTTCTTTTTTCAAAGTCCGTTTGAACTTTTTTGACATAATTATGGGTAAAAAAGAAATGTATTTATTCTGAAAAGGCATAAAAAAGTTTGATAATGAATTAGGCCAGCCGCACACTGACCCAGACAAAACAATCTTAGAGAAGACATCAATAAATTTGCATCCACAAGTATGTTATGTTATTATTATAACAACAACAATAATAATATAGATTAGTTATATTTATTTCTGTGATTAGTATTATTATGTATCATTAACTAATTGTTGCAGAATCATTATCAAATATCGACGGTTTCCAATCTTGCAAAATGGCAATTGCTAAATTCATGGCCAAGATTCCAAGAACATGGTTTTCGGACTTTGATTAATTGTGTCTTATCTAAAGACCGTTTCGTCTGGAACAGTGTACAGCCGGTCTAACTGTATCTCTAATTTTGTCATAATGATCAAAACCAAGTCTGTAAAATTAAAATTAATCACGCAAGTTGCAGATGTACACTTTCTAATAAGGGATGGTATAACTAACTCACTCTTACAAAACAAGTCTATATGAAGTAAGCCACGACAACACAATTACTGAGTAGAGTACGTAGTTACTCTGGCTTACTCAGACCAGTGACCACAGTGAGGAGGCGGACGAGACAGGAACTCTTCCTGTATCATACATGAAATAACTCACTCCCACTAGGCTAGTGTAGCGTACAAGGAAACATTGCCTTTATATACTGTAACTAATTGCTTTAAGTTTAGATTCACTGAATCTGAAGAAAAATGCTACCAATCTCTTGGTGCGACATCACTATACACAGATAACTTTCCTTTTGTATACATATATATATATATATATATATATATATATATATATATATATATATATATATTATATATATATATATGTGTGTGTGTGTGTGCATAAAGATTTTAGACAAAATGTTCAATGTCAAAAAAGAAATATATATATATATATATATATATTATATATATATAGCCAATGTAATATATCAAAAGGCCATAGAAGGCCGCATCTGGTGGTCCAGAAGGCCGCAGGTTCCCCATCCCTGGTCTAGATGCTGTAATGTATGTATTTCACTGTTATCTGTATGGTGAACAATGGCGATCACAATTTAAGAACACGCAGTCAAAACTCTTAAAATCACTTCTAAATAGTAAACGATGCTACCAAACTGAGTGTCGCTGACAGAATGAAGATGAAAGGCTGCTCAAGGGGTTGGGGGCTGGGTAATGCGAGTTTACAGACAAAAAAATGGCGTAAAAACACGTGAACACTGCGTGGTGGTGTATGGGAACCACGTGACTGCTTTGTGAGATGTTGTCATTAGTACTTTTCCACAAAAAATGTGCACGTGGAAGGGAAATTTTTGCTTGCTGTCCGATACAAAGCTCGTACACAGACTTGACTTAATGCTCGTACACCAATTTGCTCGTAAACAAAGTTAATCACAGACTGAGATATTACTGTGCATATTTTCCTTTATAATACATATCTATCATTCATACGAGCTTTCTTTTTAAACTTACTTTCATATCTAAATCAGTGTGCTTAGTTTAAAGACAAGAAGTCGAAAGGCCTTGCAGCAGCACTCCATTGCTTCACTTTCCCTCGGGGTTTTTACCTTTATCTATATATTCATCACGTTCCAAATTTTCGGGATTCAGTTATATATGTATATATATATATATATATATATATATATATATGTATATGTATGTATGTATGTATGTATGTATGTGTGTGTGAATAACTTAATCTCGAAGTATATAAAACGTGATGCTATGTATAAATAAAGGTGATACCACGGAGGAAAATGGAAAGGCAAGAAAGCCAAGAACTTTCTGTCTAACACGACCCTTCACTTAGGCACAACTGATTAAAACAGAGCAAAAACATCCCCACCAATGGCCCGGCACCTTGATGTGGTGGGGCTGGGGCTGTGTGTGCAAGGATGAACTGGGCTACAGTAGCGGAGTAGTGCCCTACCCTGGCAGGTCTAAACCATGCTACACAGGCTAGTTTCTGAGCATCCAGACTAAGCTCGGTCCACTTTTGAGCCTTTTCCCCCTAGATGCTGACCCCTTGACGTGGGTAGGGGGCTTAGGGACCAGCAGCTGGGGCATGATGCCTGGTGGGGTTAGTTTTCTCACTGGTCCTTGGGGCCCAGCTGCTGATCCAACTAAATTAGTCAGAACTTTTCTTTCTACTAAAAAACATTTCATCTTTCTGCCTTCCTCCCTCTTATAAGGTATGGGTTGGTTCTATGATGATGACTATTGGCTTGGTTTTGGACATGGTTTAGGCTAAATCTTGGGATTTGAAGGAGGGTGAGGATGGACGGCATGCTACCTCACCCGTAGAACTCTAGTACATGACGTGATCGAGCGAGGGGAAAGTTTATTGTCAAACCCTATCTTCAGTGCCGGGTCTGATCTCGACGGACATCATGACGCCTTAGCACTGGAGATAGGGTGTATATCCGGTAATTACCCCTAGGACGACCCTAATTAAAGGGATAACCCGTCCTCTAAGTGTGACTCCATGGTGGGTATGGGGAATATCTGGATGAACTATATTTTTCACGTTATATGGCAACCCCCCCTATTTCGGCTGACGACCCTATGCTTTTGTCAAAGGACTTGTGCACGGAACCCAAACTTCAATCAATCATGGTCGGTCCCTATGATCAGGGTAGTACCCCTGGACTGAATGACAGACGGACACAGATGACGACCCAAAGCAATGCGAGTAGATATACCTCCAAGAAATCTCAACAAAAAGCATCTGGCTCCAGTATTGTCACACTGGAAACCATATGCCAGGAAGAAAAATAAAATTATGAAATAGCTCCTGGGGTCTTGTACCCAATTCCTTTAATAAATACCTTAATTTAAAGCTAGAAGGTGAAAATATAGACATTTCTCAAGTGCATAGGGAAATCGTTAAATGTTGTGGAAGACAGCCAAAAATAACACCGCAGAATGGAAACATGCTCCTGGTAGAAAGCACACCTCCCCAGAGGAAAGTATCAAGTTGATGGGATTGTCGGACCTTGCGGGAGTTACGGTTGAGTGTACTCCCCCACTCCAGCCTTAACTCCAGCAAGGGCCTGATTTATGCCCCTCAGTTGATGGCTTTCTCTGAGGAGAGACTTTTAACAGAATTAAAAGACCAGGGTATAATAAAGGTGGACAGGATGACGAAGAAGGTTGATAATAACAGAATACTCAGCCTACCTTAATATTAACTTTTGAAACCTTAAGACTTCCGGAATGTGTCTTTGCAGCCTGGTATAGGTTTAAGGTAAAGCAGTACATCCCGAGACCCAGAAGGTGTTTCCATTGCCAGCATTTTGGACACACCCTACAATCGTGTCGTCCAAAATTGCAAGAAAATCCTGCAGTCTGTGTCAACTGTGGAGAGATGAGCATGGTATGTGCACCAGGGAACCGAAATGTGTTCACTGTGGTGAGGGACATGCCTCGTCATCTCAGCAGTGTGATATATAATTTACTTGAAAAGGAAATTCAAGCAATTAGAGTGATTGAAAGAACAACATTTAAGGAAGCACGAGAGAGACCAAAGCAAAGACTGTAAGACCCGGGTCTAAGTTTTGCTACTGTAGTAGCAAAATTAAAAAGCCAAAGAAAGAGACAAATAAAAACACCCAAGTTAAGAGCACAAAAGGAAAATCAAATAAAGAATCATTAAAAAGACAGCTAACTGAATCATCTGAGTCAACTGATGATGAGAATATAAAGACAAGGTTCGCTAGAACCAACAAGAAAGACCCTAGTGTGGATTGAAGAAAAATTGAAGTGCCAGTTGAGATACACCCTCCACCATCTGCCTCTTTGGAGGCAAGGCCAGTGGTTTGCTGGTCTGGTGCCAGCTTCTGTTGGTGCCAACTCCTCTTTGGAGGACAAACCGCAGATGCTGGTCCCCCGGTGCCAGTCCTCGCTGGTACTTCTGCCTCATCAGAGGCAGAGCTGGCTACTGCCAGCAATACAAAGACACTTGAGGTGGTCTCTTTAGAGAACACCTCTGCTTCTCTCCATCTCGATAGAGATGGAGAGCGAAGAAACTAAAAAACCCATTCAGTATCAAAAACACTGAAGGAAAAGATGTTGGCTCTACGAAGGCGATAACTCCTCCCAAGAAGCCAACAAAACCTTCCATCAAAATGCCTCCCCCTAGTAGAAAAAAGAACTCTCCCAGTCTTGTAAAAAGGAACCACAATGTTGGTCCTAAACGTGAATAAATTCACTTCCATTATTCAGTGGAACTGTCAGGGACTGCGAGCGAAGTATGAGGAAGTGAAGCTTTTAATCTATGAGCACTCATCTGTAGGATATGTTTGCAGGAGACCATGCTAGGTGAATATACCCCTTGTCCTAGGGAATATGTTCACTATAGAACTAAATTTGATTTAGAGGTGGGAAATCATGGTGGATCCCTCATCTACATCCGTCGAGATGCTCCACACTACAAAGTAAAACTAAATACTCCACTTCAAGCTGTGGCTGTACGAATTAATTTAAGGAGGCAATATACTATATGTTCCCTTTACATTCCACCCAATAGCCATGTCTCCCAAGAGAACTTAATACACTTGATGCAGCAACTACCAGAGCCATTCCTTCTACTTGGGTGACTTCAATAGTAGACATCCATTGTGGGGAGATGTAATATCAAACCAAAAGGGAATATGATGGCATCATTAATAGAAAATGAAGATATAGGTCTACTTAATACTGGAGAACCTACCCATTACCACATTCAGACAGGCACCGTCTCCTGCATCGACCTTTCAATATGTAGCTCCAACTGCAGTGTTGATTTTAGTTGGAGAACAAGTGATGACTGGCATACCAGTGACCATTCTCCAATTGTGATCGACACCAATGATGGTCCACCTATCGAGATCGCCACGATGGTGCTTAGAGAAAGCAAATTGGAGAAAATTCAAAGACTTGAGTGAGTTGGAGGGGGATGCAAAAGATCTCCAAGTGTAGATGATGCCATTGATCTTCTCAATGGAACATTGCATACTGCAGGTATACACTCAATTCCTCGAACTAAGGGACTATTCAGGAGACGGCCAGTACCGTGGTGGTCAGAAGACCTAAGGCTGTTACACCGAGCTACAAGGTCATCATTGACCAGGTGCCGTAGACATCGCACCTTGGACAATGTCATAATTTACAAACAGTGTAGGGCACGATTTCGAAAAGCTATGAAGCTGCCAGAAGACAAGCATGGGCCGAATATGTATCCTCTATTAACAGCAGAACACCAGTCTGTAGCATTTGGAAGAAAATAAGAAAAATTCAGGGTAAATTTACACCCAATCCTCCTCCAGTACTTAAAGTGAATAATACTCATGTCACTGATGCCACAGAAGTTAGTAATACATTTTCAGAACACTTCGCTCGAGTCTCTGAGAAATCAGATAGTTCCCCAGGACATAATTTCAGAATGATGGAAGAACAACAGGTACTTGACTTTTCAGCAAAGAAAGCTGAATCATATAATATGCCTTTTTCTGAAAGGGAGTTTGACTCTGCTTTATCTAGGAGCAAGAACACTGCCCTGGTCCAGATGAGATTCCTTATGAAATGTTTAAACACATTTCGAAGAACACAAAACTTTTTATAATAAGTATTATCAATAGAATATGGGATGAAAGCAGCTACCCTACCATATGGGAATTAGCCACCATGTTACCGTTCCTTAAGCCTGGAAAAAGATCCCCTGTGCAGCAAGTTACCGCCCCATTGCTTTAACTTGCTGTTTGTGTAAATTGATGGAAAAAATGGTAAATGTAGACTGATGTGGTATCTAGAGCACAACAATATTCTAACACCTTCTCAGTGTGGTTTTCGAAAAAAAAAAAAAATGCACTCTACCCTGGCCCGGACATCTTACTGCAACTTGAAACCTCTGTCTGTGAAGCCTTTGCCTCCAAGCAACATCATGTGACAGTGTTTTTTGATATAGAAAAGGCATATGACACTGCTTGGAGACATGGGATTCTGAAGACTATACATAATAGTGGTCTACGAGGTAAATTACCTTTATTTGTGAAATCCTTTTTACATCGTAGGTATTTTAAAGTTAAAGTTGGCAGTACTTTATCAGAGAAAAGGTGTCAAGAAGAAGGTGTTCCCCAGGGCAGTGTTCTCAGTGTAACACTTTTTGCCCTAGCCATAAACAGTGTTGCAGCTGTCATTCCAAGAGAGGTTTTAAAGACACTGTTTGTGGATGATTTGTCGATATCCTATGCTGCCACCCGGATGACTGTAGCAGAAAGAAAGCTACAATTAACAATAAATAAAATAGTAAGTTGGGCTGAGAAACAGGGTTTTAAAATCTCTGTAAGCAAGACTACTGCTGTCCACTTCTGTCGGATCAGGGGAGTGCATCCTGATCCAGACCTCTATTTGTATGGCCGTAGAATCCCATGTGTAGAACAAGCACACTTCTTAGGCCTAGTTTTTGACAGTAGATTGACTTGGGTCCCCCATATCAAACATATAAAAGCAAAGAGCCTAGAAGCTCTACACATTTTGAAGGTGCTTTCTCACACCAGTTGGGAGCTGATAGAAATCTTTTTACTAAGGCTTCATAAATCTTTGATCTTGTCAAAGCTGTCATACGGTTGTGAAATATATTCTTCAGCTTCCTCATCTAACTTAAAACTTTTAGATTCAGTACATCATTCAGCTATTCGTATAGCCACAGGAGCTTTCCGTTCGTCACCAATATCTAGTTTGCTAGTTGATGCAGGAGAGATGCCTCTTGAACTCTATCGCCAGTCATCATTACTTCGGTACTGGTTTAGAGCGCAAAGACTCCCCAAATCTCTGGCATTTGCTGTGGGGCAAATAGAAATATTTTAATTGGTTTTTTATGAAAGTCATCCAAGGTATCCCATTCCTTTTAGCTATAGAATAAAACAAATTTTAGAGGATACAAACTATTAAAAAATATCCCATTATTCCCTTTGTGTATCCCAGTACTCCTGTCTGGAGGTTACCGGATGTGAAATTCTGCAGGTACTTCAATGGAGCAAAGAGAAATAAATCTGATGAGGAAATAAGGGCAATATTTTTAGATCATGTATCAGAGCATATAGATACATGTTTTATATTTACTGATGGCTCCAAGTCCAATGCCGGCGTTGGATATGGAGTTTATAGCCAATCTTTTAACCGAAGAGGTGCACTTCCTTCTATGCCTCAAACTTTACAGCTGAATTGTATGGCATCCTAGTAGCACTGGAACATATTGTAACACTCCCAGTGTGTAGCTACACAATATTTTGTGACTCCAAAAGTGCCTTACAGTCCCTGGAAGTCTTTAATACTGATCATCCTTGGTGTTGAAGATCTTGCAGTGGATCTTCTTGCACCAAAATAGAGGCAGCATTGTTTCATTTTGTTGGGTTCCTGACCCATGTGAACGTATCGGGAAACGAAGAGGCAGACAAGCTAGCCAAATCAGCAGCGCAAACTTTAGTACCGAGAAAATGCCCTGCTTCCATATCGTGATACATTCTTTGATATATGGAAATCTGTCCAGTATTTATGGGCACTTCAGTGGGACAGAGTAGGCCCCAACAAAATGAAAGAAATTACTAGACAGACACGCCCTTGGAAATATGACCTAATACCAAGGAAGTGGGAGGTTGTATTGTGTAGATTACGTATTGGCCATACACGTTTAACTCACGGCTATCTAATGGATGGGGAGAATGAGCCATTCTGTGATGATTGCTTAGTTCCACTGACTGTTAGGCATTTGCTGGTTGAGTGTCCCAGTCTGGTGGAACTTAGGAATCGTTTTTTAGCTTATAGTAGTGAAGCAGGTGGTAACTATAGCATGCCAAAACTGTTGGGAGAAAGCATGTGTAATAACGTTATCTCTTTTATCAAAGAAGCTGGTCTTCTCAAATATAGCTGACAGCTGTGCTGTCTTAGTATATACATTTTTTTTCTTTTTAATAGTTTTACTGTTATGTGATCAATCACAATTCTTTTTATCGGAATATTATTTATATTTTTATCAATTTAATTTATTTTTTAAATAAAATTTATATATCTCATAAAGATAAAGTTATTTTGAATGTGTATAATATATTATAAAAGTTAAAAGATCACATTTAGTATTCGGCGTTGATGACCCTGGTAGTTGTGACGCCAGATAACTCACAATCAATCAATCAATCAATTTTGAGCCTTTTTCTATTTTCAATCCTTAACCTCTTCCCCTATCAGGAGTGACCATTAGTTGACAACCTTGGACCTACATTGGATTACGGCTCTGACTGCTCCTCTGATTTGATGGAGGGTGAAGAGGACTGACATGTCTCTCCACCCGTAGAATTCGAGTACCTGACGTGCCCGAGCAAGGGGAAAGTCTTATGTCAAACATGGCCCCCAAAGCTGGGTCTAATCTCGACGGACTGATGACGCCTCAAGTTCTGGGAGCCATGTGTATAACCAGGTTGTAGCCTCTAGGGGAGGCCACTAAAAGTCGCATAACACATCCCTCCCTTGTTGGGCTCCGTTTTACTGAGGAATGTGGTGGGCGGAGGACTACCTGGCTGAAATAATACAGTACTCGTATCTATGGACGATACATTAGCCCCCATTGTTGACCACCCTGGAATGGACTTGGAACAGGCTCAGGAAAGTGTAAATAAAGAAGCAAACGATGATTCTAGATCCGTACCCAAATCAAACATAATAACTATGGAACCATACTTAATGCCACAAAAGGAAATTCCTCCAGTAACAAATGAAAAAAATGAAAATATTAATAGTTTTCGAAACAGGCGACCTAAATACAGAGCAGATCCTACATTGGTACACTTTGACTCATTATTTGGATATGGCACTTGGCCAAGATACTTAGTTTTTAAAACAGAAACCGAGCTGACAGCTGCTAAAATTTGAAAATATTTTATTAGCTCAGTACCCGACAAAAGAAATGACATTTAGATCTATAACAAGAAAAGAATGGATAGTTGAAGCCACCACAAAAATTCAATCAAAAACTTATGAAAAGCTTAACAATATGAATGGGATAAATGTCACTGTTCAAAGACATGACAAGTTGAACAGTATTGAGGGAACAGTAATATTACCACCTAATAATGATTGTGATGGCCTACCAGATGAGACATTACTTTTGAACTCATTAAAAATTAGATATCCCAATATTGAAAACGTAAAAGTATATGAAATCCCAAATAAAAGACATCAAAGTAAAAAATTGAGACTAGCTAAAATTAAATTTGAAGGGCAGACACTTCCACCTAATATTAAAATAGAAGGCCAGAGAAGAGAGGTATTGCCCCATGTACCAAAGCCTCTTCAATGCACAAACTGCTCTAAATATGGACATACTAAATACAAATGTAGAAATTAACCAATTTGTGCATTCTGTGGTTCAGAAGATCATGAAACCAGCGGAAAAAATTAGGGGGAGTTTAAATATGTAAATATAAAATCAATATGAAATGACCAGGATCATATCATTAAACTTTGCATTTTTAAGTGAAAGGGTAGAGATGGAAAAAATGCATTTTAAATATTTAATAAATTTAAATGGTTAGACATTTATGAATACATATAATTTAAAATGAGATAAATTTCACTAGCAGCTGGTGGTAGAATGACGTAAACGAGTCCTCGAATGATTAAGAATGTCAAGCGAGGACGAAGAAATGCACTTTTGTACGAGAGATTAAGGTTCACAACTGCGAGGGCTTAACCTTCTTCCTTTCACTCATCCGCTAAAAAATACAAAGTAAAGGAGAATCAACCACGGGAAAAATCAGAACAAAAGATACAACACTAATAAAAAGTAACTAAAATAAACCAACAAAAAATCAACACGAATCAAAATATCAATTACTGCAATCGCATGACTAAAATCTACAATTTTCATATAAATCAATAAAATCTTGAAATCAACTTATCAACCGAAAACAGCAATTAACTAATCACGAAAATCACCTTACTTAAATATTTGCTTAAATCAACACTAAATCCCAAAAGCTCTCAAATTATCAGTAAAACAAATAGCAAAATCAACGAGTAGTCAAATACCTAAGAAATAAAATTATAGACTGCATTGAAATCATAGGTTCAATCTAGCAAGAATTTAATAAATCAAAATACTTGAAATAATTTTCAAAACACTGGCATATAGAAAATGTAACGCAAGAACAAGCATTAAAGCCCCTTGTGCTTACCCTGTTGCGATAACAGTTCTGGCGAGTGTGGAAAAAATCATTCAATAGACGATCGTCGCTAAGCAGCGTCCGGATCCCATCCTCATGAATTAGTGTGTAATTATGTCCATGATAGAGAAATAATCCATAGTAATTAATCCAGCCACTAAATACGGTAGTAGGATCCCTGACGGAGTCATAAAACCAGCGTGAGTGTATAAATCTCCAAATCACTTAAAAAATGAGAGAGGGAAAGAGAGCCGCTCGTCACTCCCGTGTAAGGTTATGCTGAAGACTGGTTAACTGTGTGAAAAAACTTCACAAAGACATTAGCGGCAGGCAGATATAACTACTGTAAAGTAGTTAAAATTTAAAAGCAAAGGGGCAATTTGCGACACTTCTGTATGCCAATTGTATAAATACTGAACTATTCAAATTAATAATTTGAAGTTTTTTCAATAAACCACTTGGAACTGTGGAGTTCCAAAATGTTGTAATTGTGGACAAGACCACCATGCCAGATCAAAGATATGCCCATTCTACATATATAACACCGAATTAAAACTATTAATAAGCAGGTCGTGGCATGTCAATTCGAAGAAGGAAAGCAAGATTAAAAATCAAGAGGTTTAAGATGGAAACCCTCTAGAAATAAATCTATCGAGATGCTGTAGAAAAAGTGATGTCCAAAAAACATTCTAAAATACTGAGAAAAACTAATGATAAAGAAACAAGGTCAACAGACATAGAAATGAACAAAAAGTGTCTTAGAGAATCTAGTAATACAGTACTAGTAAGCAACCCTTATGAAATACTGATGAAAGATGAAGAACTGCCATCTCTAGACTCTGAAAAGGAAGATCATGCTTATCAAACAAGAAGAAAACGAGAAAGAGAAATAATTTCTCCCCAAAAAACTCAAGTTAATACCAATGACATCAAGAAGAAAAAATGCCTAAAATCAACAGGAAAACATCCCCTAATTTAGATGACAATGATGAAATAAGTTCTTCAGTCTTTCCAAGTAAATTTAAAGTAATAAATTCTTCTCTAGTTTTTCAAGGTAAATTTGAAGAAATAAACCCATCACCAGTCTTTCCAAGAAAATTTAAAGACAAAATTCAATCAATCCAAGGAAGACAAAACGATAATTGTGAATGTCAGCAGTGTACCCAAGAGGTAACACCTCAACCGAATCTCACCATGAACGGTGCGGATGCCATACATGTTTTTTGCAAGATTGCAAAGAAACAAAACCTTTAAATAAAGAAAAATTGATAAACGCGATAAGAAATTTCTTAGCTAGAAAAGATAATATCTCAAGTCAACTAGAATTACATATCAAAGATTGTATGTGTATTAGACACTTACAATACTATCGTGAGAGCAAAATAGCAGTGTTAGACAATTTCTTAGCCAAACAAGAAGAATTAAATTGACTACTGAATCAGAAGATGACACAGAAATGTCAAAAACCCCAAAATGAAAATTAAAGCTAATAAATTGACTAATTACCCATAGGTTTTAAAAATTATATAAATATATATATATAAAACCAACTATACAAAATGATCTTTTAACTTTCGTTCCATTCAATTGTACTATTATCCAATGGAACATAAATGGTCTGAAAACACGAATTCACTTGGGTGAAATACAAAGACACTTAAAGCAACATGAACCAATGTGCATATGTTTACAACACGTTAATAATCCAGTCCCATCAATATGTAATTACTTTCTGGCAAGTTAGGAACAGCAATATATGTTCATAATCGTGTAACCTATGATAAAGTTACAGTTAACAATAATTCATTTCAAATATCTTCAATTCGCCTACATATGATAAACAAAACTAGCATTTTAGTCTGCAGTCTATATAATCAACCTAATGAAAATTATATGGCTCAATTATCAGTATATTTTATCACAGTTCAATGAGCCAATTTTAGTTTTAAGTGATTTTAATGCTCACCACCCTTTATGGGATGCCAGTATCATCGACGCAGATAGAGCAGGTAAAAACATAGAAAACCTAATACTCAATTACAACTATGGTTTTTGAATGAAAATGAAATCCCAACATACTTTTCAAAAACCCATGGGATCCTATCATCTGTACCCCCTCGATATGGGACCACCTTGACGTGGTGAGGGGGCTCTTGAACCCCAGGAATTAGTTCCTGGGTTTGAGTCCAAGAGTCTCATATTTTTTTTTATATATTTTTTTTTGTATATTTTCATTTGGAGTAATATTGTGGAATTTTCGACCTTCAGTAAAATTTATTGGACCTGACGAATGGGAAAAGATATAGCTGGGATTGGGTTTATATCTGAAGCTAAATAGTGGGAGCTGTGGTAGAATCATCAACTACCCAATAATGTTCGGACCTGAGAGATATCAGATTGATAACTCAAGGGCGGAACTATTCTTCAGGGCTGGACCACGGATTCCAGGGGGGTCTAGTCCTGGGGATAGGACTCTCTGCATTCTTTCCGGTTTGCCCATAACATGGTTAGGGTGGGGATGATTGTATTCTTGTAATATTCTCAGTCCTAGCAAGCGGGTTTGGCTTACACTTGCGCCACTCTAACCATGTTGTGCCATCCCCAGTGGGGTAGGGTAGGGACGCGGACATTTGGGAGTCGGCTGTCACTTGTGCCATTGGTGGAAGAATAAACTATGAAAGGCTGATGATATTTTTTTAATATTTTCAGGTTTAATTTTTCTCTTTTTTTTAATATAAAGCTTTTATGACTAGTAACCACAAGGATTCTAGTACCCCTGGTCCCTTTGATGCTGATTTGGCACAGATGACGACCCGTGACATGAACTTGACCGTGGATATGGAATGCTCCAGTGGTGGTACTGCCTCTCGGGGTAGTCATCACAAATTGAAAAGAAACCAATGTGGGAACACAGTGGATAGTTTGAGGGTGTTGCATGTAAAGCACATTCCCTTGGAATGTGACTATGAGACGCTCTCTGCTTCGTTTGGTAGTTATGCAAAATAGAAGAATTGAGGATGGAACTACGATGAAAGTGAGAAAAAATGGGAGGCATGGCTGACTTTTGAAAAAACATGAAGCTGCACTCAGCCAGCAGCAGTATCAATAACATAACATTTGTAAAAAGATTGTCAAGGGAGCACTGACCGACAGGGAGGGCCCCTAAAAATATGGATATTTACAGACCATCACAATGGTACAAGTGGCTCAGCCAAAACTTGAAATGACGACGACACTTTTGAAAGAACACCAAAACCTCCAATGTGGTTGGTAATAACTGCTAAGGAGGAAAATTATAATTACTACAAATTTGGCAGATACATCCAAAAAAAGGTAGGCTGTATTGACATGTGGAACATCTCAAGGTTTGGCAAAGGCAGTGTCCTAATTCATGCTAAATCAAAGACACAGTCATACATGCTGACAATGAAGAAATTCGAGAAAGATATGATAAAAGAAATTAGACCACACATGAATTACAGTTATGGTAAAGGAGTGGTATTTTGATAGAGACCTTTGTGAACTGACAGAAAGAGAAATATTAGAAATCAGTCCAACTTCTGTATGGAAGATAAAAAAGGTTCCAAAGGCAAATATGGTCATTTTAACATTTGAGGACTCTGATGTACCATCTTACATCAATTTTGGAAACGAAAGGGTCAAAGTCAAACCATTTTTATCCAAACCTCTGCAGTGCTACAACTGTTTTCAATATGGCCATCCATCCAGATTCTGTAAAAACGATAAAGTTTGTAATAATTGCTCGGCTCCTGAACATGGTCCTTGTTCGAAACATCCAAAATGTATTAACTGTGAAGAGAATCATACCCCATTCAATAAAAAGTGCAGACAAAGACCTATGCTATGTCTCTAAATTCTGTAGCCTCCATGAAAACTAAAGCACCTCTACCTGCAGTAAAACCTAGAACTATTGAAACCCAGTCATCTGATCTAGGTGACAGGCCGGCTAGGGTTGAAGCACCCCTATCTAAGAAAGATGTGCCTGCTGTTATAGACTCCTCTCCAGATGATGAAATCCTCCCGTGTCTATTCCATCTCTTCAGCAAGAAACCCATGATGTAATGAACAAGAACAAACTAGAAGGCCAAAGAGAGAGAGAACTCCTTCATCCTCTCCTCCACCTGCTCAAAGGGTGGAGATATCCAAACCCCATAAAAAATATAACAAAAATGAAGATGCAACTGCCCCTGAAGCAACCAAGGAATCAAGTTCCTTGGATAAAAAGAAAATAGTAGTGGAAGTCCACTCTCCTCCATATCAAAAAACTAATAAAAAACATAATCATAAGCCACATATCTCAAGACAATCTAAAGAAACTCTTATAAAGTCCCATAAGGAAAATAAACAAAAAAACTAGTATAGATCAATATAGAATTTCCCTTGGTAGATCCTAGCACTAAAATTCAATCTGGACATTTTACAATGGAACTGTAAAGGACTAAGGACTCGTTCAGAAATATTAAAGGTATTACTGAGTGAGCATAACCCAGGGGTTGTATGTCCTTCAAGAAACTAAATTGGGGGATTCGGGGGATTATATACAATCAGTAAACTATGAAATCTACAAAATGAACCCCACTGATGGGGATCGCGCCCATGGAGGTGTTGCAATAATTATTACTAAAGCATTGCAACATTTTATGGTTCCCCTGAACTACTTTTGACCGTGAAATCACAATCTGCTCTCTTTACCTTCCCCCAAGATGTAGGTTCACTCTTGGGGACATTCAAGAATTAATCAATCAACTTCCTCCTCCTATTTTACTACTTGGTGATTTTAATTCTCACAATCCACTTTGGGGTGGAGATTTTTTAGACACAGAGGGTAGGATCATTGATGACATTGTTTATAATAATGATCTTACACTTTTTAATGATGGTACTATGACATACCATAATCTCTACACAGGTGGTTCATCTGCTATAGACTTAAGTATTTGCTCCTCTTCTCTCTATCTTGATTTTAATTGGTCTGTAGATGATTTTCTACATGACAGTGATCACTTTCCCATTCATCTTAAGTTTGTGAGAAATGCTCCCTCGATTTGTCCTATCAAATGGAAGGAAAAGGAAGCAGATTGGGTAAAATTTCAAGAAGGCATTAACCTATCCCAGGAATTTGAATCCTTCAAATGCCATATAAAGGCTTATGAGTACTTTGCCTCCGAAATATTGAATAGTGCTGAAAATTCAATACCTAAAACCAAGGGAAACCACACAGACCTGCTGTCCCTTGGTGGGATAAAACCTGTGGTAATTTGAGGAAAATTACCAGGAAATGTTACAGGCGTTATAAATCCAGTCAGTCTGCAACAGCAAAATCTATTTACCAACGAGCTATGGCAAAACAGCGAAAATATTTTTAAAAAAGTAAAAAGAGAATCCTGGCTTTTTTATATAAATGGCATAAATTCCAAGACCCCAACCAGATTGATCTGGAAAAAGATTAGAAAGCTAAGTGGCAAGTATGTTCCAACACCAACACCCTGTTTGAAAATCAAAGGAGACCTTGTCACCAAGCCTAATGAAGTTGCTGAAAAACTGGGTGAGCATTTCTCTGAAGTATCGAGTTCCAGGAACTATACAACTCGGTTCCAGAATATTAGGAATTCAGCCATTTCCCTTAATTTAAAATCTGGAAATGGTGAATCTTATAATTCCAAGTTAACTTTGAGGGAATTAAGGGATGCCCTGTCATCATCTGTATCAGCATTCCACCCTGGGAATGATAACATTCTTTACAGCATGCTGAAAAATCTCCCAGAATCGGCTAAATCTTATCTTCTTAAAATTTTTAACAAAATATGGGAAACTGGTATTCTCCCCCCTTCTTGGAAGATTGCAATCATTGTTCCCATAAAGAAACCATTGAAAGATCCTCATCTTCCTACAAGCTATCGGCCAATATCTCTTACAAGTTGTGTATGCAAATGTTTGAGAAAATGGTGAATTCTAGATTGATGTGGCATCTAGAAAAAAATGGTTTGTTATCATCTGTCCAATTTGGATTCAGGAGAAATCGTTCCACTGTGGACCCACTAATAAGATTATCAACCCAAATTCAGCAAGGTTTCTCAAAACGCTGTCAGACTATAGGAGTCTTCTTCGACCTTGAAAAAGCTTATGACACTACTTGGCGTTTTGGTATAATTAAGCAGCTTCATGACATGGGAATACGAGGTAATATGTTAAATTTCATCAGGTCATTTCTAAGTGATAGACTTATTAAAGTAAGAATTGGAAACACCTTGTCTAATGCTTTTGAGCTAGAGGAGGGTGTCCCACAAGGCAGTGTGTTGAGTGTCACTTTATTGGCTGTGGCTATAAATAGCATTGTTGAATGTGTGTCTCCTCCAGTAAAGACATCTTTGTTTGTGGATGACCTTGCTATTTATGTCACTAGTTATGATGCTATTGCAGCTTGTAATTTTCTGCAAAAGTCAGTTAATGCAATCAGCAATTGGGCTGATGACAATGGCTTTCGATTCTCCCCTAATAAAACTGTGGCAGTTCGTTTTACTAGGTGTACCTGAAAGGAAGCCATCCCAAATATTAGGCTGAAAGACACACTAATACCATATGAGGAGGAGGTGAAGTTTTTAGGAATGATTTTTGATAAGAAACTAACATGGGGTAGTCATATTGACTCTTTGAAAATTAAGGTGAAGAAGTCCCTTAACATTTTAAAAGTAGTTTCAGGTTTTAATTGGGGTGCTGATAAGAGGTCGCTTTTACGGTTATATGACTTTATGTAAATCAAAGCTTGAGTATGGTTGCCAAGTCTACTCTTCAGCAAGTGCAAGCAAGCTTAAGGAGTTGGATGTAGTTCATCATGCTGGTCTGAGAATATGTTCTGGAGCATTCAAAACAGCTCCCTCTAGACTTACGTCGAGAGGAACTGGGACTGCGGTATATGTTCAAACTAAGAGGTTCCCCAGAAAACCCGGCAGCATCTATCCTTAACCAAAACAATTCACAGCAGTTTGCAAATGCTAGAGCATCCAAGCCTTTTCATGTGAGAATTAATGCTGCAGCTGACAGTGTGCCTATTAAAGACCAAAAAATTAAGGCAATACATTGCTCTAAGCTGCCTCCTTGGTTGACCCCAGAACCATCGGTCTGTAAAAAAACTGTGGTTAAAAAATCTGTTAATGTCCAAGAAGTGAAGGCTTGTTTTCTTGATCATGACCGAAAGCATTCGGGTTCTGTTAAACTTTTTACTGATGGATCAAAGACATCAAGTGGTGTTGGTTGTGCTGTTGTTCATAGTAATAACTCGTATGTGGGCAGACTTTCAAATAATGCATCCATTTTTACAGCTGAATTAACTGCATTAGCCAAATCTCTTGAGATTGCTTCTACTCTACAGGGTAATAATTTAACCATTTACTCAGATTCTTATAGTGCATGATTTAATTACCAAAAATGTTTCCCCTTTCCAAAGTAACAATGATCACAATGAAATTAATTCATATTTTACAGATTTCGTAATTAGTTCTGGAAATAAATCAATACCAATGGCAACTTGTAAGCCAAAAATAAATCCTGTTCCATGGTGGTCTAGAGAACTTTCAGAAATCATCAAATTGAAGCACAAAATGAGTAGAAGATTAGACAGACTAAACCAAAGATATAACAAATTATATAAAAGTAATAGATATACATTGATAGGGTTAGTATTAATAGCTATGGAAATCGATTATATCAAGCCTTTATTGAATAAGATATCTGCTCAATTCAGGAAAAAAGTTATTAGCAATAGGAAATCATCTTGGGATAATTACGTCTCAGGTGACACTGTTAAACAAATGTGGGATAGATTTCGAAAAATTAATGGCAAGTATAGCCGATCACGTAGATCCCCAATATTGCATAACGGGAAAAGAGTTCATGATTTAAAAGAAATATCAAATATAATAGGTCGCCACCTAGAATCAGTAGGCAATAGCTTGAATTTAGATGAACATTTCCGTTTTAAAAAAAGGAATGAAGAAAAACATATAATTAATTTTGAAACAAGTCAGCAATTATATTACAATGTCCCATTTACATTAGAAGAATTTGATGCTGCACTAAAAACTTGTAGTAACTCTGCCCCAGGAAAGGATAATATCTCTTTTGAACTCCTTATACATCTGAACATTAAAGCCAAAGAATATTTGTTAAATTTTTTTAATCACCTATGGAAAAAGAAACTACTTCCCAAAGCATGGAAACATGCTATTGTAATTCCTATACCCAAACCCGGCAAAGATCCAACATCAGTAAATAATTATAGACCTATATCACTAACTAGTTGTCTTTGTAAACTCATGGAAAAGATGGTAAATAATAGACTTATATGGTATTTAGAGAAAAATAACGTTCTAGCAGCAACCCAATCTGGAACCAGGAAAAATCATTCAACTTTAAACTCATTAACATCACTAGAAGATCAAATCAAAAAAGGATTTGTACAAAAGAAAATTACTGTCGCTGTCTTATTCGATATTCAAAAGGCTTATGATACAACATGGAGATATTCAATCTTAAAATCTCTATATGACATAAATCTAAGAGGTGAACTCCCAGTTTTTATACGAAATTTTCTAACAGAAAGAACATTCCAGACTAAAATTGAAACAGTATTATCAGAAACATTTGAAATAAAAGAGGGTATCCCACAAGGCAGCGTACTAAGCAGCACATTATTTGCATTAGCAATCAATAATATTGTTAAAATGCTTCCAAAAGATGTAAACAACAGCTTATATGTTGATGATTTTGCCATTTTTTACACTTCAAACAACCTACCCCACATCCAAAGAATTTAAATATCTCCATAGCTATTATTGAACAATGGTCATTATCTGTTGGATTTAAATTTTCTGTTGAAAAAACACAAGCAATAATATTTTATAAGGATCAACGCTGGCTCAAAAATCAAGTTATATCTCTTACTATGAATAACATTCCCATCCAATTTTATCCTGAAGTCAAATTCTTAGGCCTATATTTTGACAATCATTTGAACTGGAAGGCCCATGTAAGACACACCAAAGCAAAGGCCTTGAAAGCTTTAAATATATTAAAAAAAATTAGCTCACACTTCATGGGGTGCTGATAGAAAAATTTTATTGAAACTTTATAAGGCTACAGTTCTACCAATATTAGAATATGGCAGT
This sequence comes from Macrobrachium nipponense, assembly GCF_015104395.2. Classification (NCBI taxonomy): domain Eukaryota; kingdom Metazoa; phylum Arthropoda; class Malacostraca; order Decapoda; family Palaemonidae; genus Macrobrachium; species Macrobrachium nipponense. The sequence goes on along the minus strand of NC_061102.1, from coordinate 58,257,809 downwards.
CCAATTTACAGTTCTGCTAGTGAGACAACTCTCAAAATGCTAGACCCAGTGCATCGTTTACACTGGAGCATTCAAATCATCACCAGTCCAATCGTTGATTGTAGAAAGTGTAGAAATGCCACTATCTTATAGATTCAAAATAACAACGATGTACAGAACTTTAAAAATTTAAATAGTCCAGCAAAAACCAAAGATTTATTTAAAGATCCAGATTGTTTCTGGGATACAAAAATTATCCCATCCTTCCCTGTTAGAGCTAAGATTATTTAATGACAATGACCTTTATAATATTAAATTTTACAATTTTAACAAAATAATGCCTCCATGGTTGATAAGTGCTCCACAGATATTTAACAAACTATGTACAATACCAATAAATAAATTGCATAATCCCCTCGCTATGAAACAATATGCTCTGGAACATATCAAGATACACAATAATAATCACATATATACTGATGGTTCCAAAGATGACATGGGAACTGGATTCGCTGTTTACGGAAACAATATTAAGATCCAAGCCTCCTTACAAAGCAAAGCATCAGTGTTCACTGCTGAATTACTAGCAATAAAAACAGCGTTAACAACTATATCTGAAAACCAGTTTAATGAAGTAACCATCTTTAGCGATTCACTAAGTTCAGTAAATGCAATAAGCTCTTATACTCCGAAAAACAAAATTATAAGTGAAATTAGACATATATTACATGAAATGAAAAGACAAAAGATATCTGTTACTCTATGTTGGATACCATCTCACATAGGATTAGAAGGCAATGAAAAAGCAGGCACCTATGCAAAAGAGGCTAGAACACTCCCAACATCAGCAGAATTATTACCGCTAGAAGATTATATTAGATACAGTAAATCGGTAATTAAGAAAAAATGGCAAAATAACTGGAGGGAAAACAATCCTAACAATAAATTAAGAGAAATAAAAGTAACTGTAGACCCGTGGCCATCATCCTATCAGAAATGCCGCAAGAATTCAGTAATATTGACACAGCTAAGAATTGGTCACACTAAACTGACACATTGTTACCTAATGAGTAACCCCCATGCCCCTATACCTATGTGCGAAATATGTAATGTGCAAATAACAGTAAAGCATATTTTTAAAATCTGTCCAAAATATAGAATCCAAAGAGATATTATATAGAAGATATTCTTTTAAAGAAATATTATCTGAATTTGACAAATTTTCACTTTTTAATATTTTAAAATTCCTTAAATTTAATAATTTATACGATAAAATATATATAGTAATTTTTAGTATATTCCAGATAGTAAATATTTATTTTTTAGATAATTTATTTTCCAGATAGCAAATATTTATTTTTTAGACAATAATTTATCGAGATTTTGAATAGCATGTCTAATCCTTTGGGCCAGCCCTAGGAGAGTTAATATTAACTCAGTGGTCTGTTTAAACTAAAAAAAAATGAGCAAAAACATAGTACAAGTAGGCTTAGTATCCAAACTGATATTACAGGATTAGCATAAGGTCCAGTTCACTCTACAGAAACGAAAAAACGGCCGTGGGCAAGGTTAGAGATTTAAGGCAGCAACACCTTGGAGGAACACACACGTGGTCAACAAATGATTTAGTCAGAAAACAATACTTTTTGAAGAACAAGGAGGCATATACGACTTAGTAACATCCCGAAAAAATAGACTAAGGATTTATGCAATGTGCCTTGTCAAGGCGAATTTTTTCATAAAAAAACAATACATTTTGTATTAGGTAACATGAAATTTACAAAAATGTTCCAAAAAATTAGTGAAAAGACGAAAATAGGATATAAATATAGCGAGCATGAGAGAGAAAGAGAGAGAGAGAGATAATATCTATATACATGTGGGACTAATTAATTAGTAGTTCATTTATTTGTATGTACGTATTAATTAACATATGTATTCAGTTAGAACAGACCAGACTTCAAATGCTCTATTTATCCATCTGAGCGAAAAATCTCATTGTATAAATTGGGGCGATAGCTCTGTAATTGCTAGGTCTAATGATTATGTTTCAAGAAATTTACTGGAATCAGCAATTCTACAGATCACTAATAAAAACAACCTAAAATTCTAGACAATGGTCTCCAAGATGATTAAGAAAGACGGTAAGAAAAAGGAGATGATAACTGTCAAATTGAAAAAATGAATTATCAATAAGCATGAACAAGGTACGTGTGTCAGACCTAGCCAAGATTTACAATCGGACAACATTGACGATTTGTAGTATTCTGAAGAAAGAAGAAATCAAAGCAATGGAAGTTGCAAAAGGGGTCCTTACAGAGACGAAACAATGGCCCAAAAGGGGTCCTTACAGTGACGAAACAATGGCCACATGTTCTTGATAGTGTAGAAAAGTTGCCTCTCGTCTGGATAAATAACAAGCCGTTAGCAGGAGATACGATAACTGTGAAAAGGCACAGTTGTTATATGGTGACCTTGTTAAAAAGGATTGGTTTGAAAACTTTAAAAAAAGAACTGGCATTTATAGTGTTGTGCGATATGGGGAGGGGGCTAGCTCTTATATGAAGGCAACAGAGGCGTTCGTTACCGAGTTTAAAAGGTTCGTGGATTCCAAGAGTTACATTCCGCAACAATTGTTTAATTGCTATGAGACCATCCTGTTCTGGAAGATGCTCAGGAGGACCTTCATTACATCAGAAGAAAAGGCACTTCCCATTCGCAAGCCCATGAAAGACAGTGTAACCCTGCTGTTCTGTGCCAATGCATGTGGGGATTGCAAAATTTAACCTCTCCTGGTGTATCACTTGGAGAATCCACGAGCCTTTGAAAAGAACGAGGTGCAGAAGAAGCAACTGAAAGCGGTGTGGAGGTCTAACAACAAGGCTTGAGTGACCCGGATCTTGTTTGTTGAATGACTCAATGAGGATTTTGGTCTGTAGGTCAAAAAGTACCTCCTGGAGAAGAACCTCCCATTCCGAGCCTTGTTGTTTATGGACTCTGCTCCTGTCCATCTTCCAGTCATTGAAGACGACTTGGTGGAAAAATTTAAATTTATTAAAATCAAGTTCCTGCTGCCCAACACCACTCCAATACTCCAACCCTAGGATCAGCAGGTGATCTCAAATTTTAAAAAGCTTTATACAAAAGCTATGTTCCAGCGCTGCTTTGAGGTCACTGAAGGGACCAACCTTACCCTCCAAGAGTTTTGGAAAGACCACTTTAGCATCATCAGTTGTCTCAAATTGATTGACAAAGCATAGGAAGGGGTCACCAAGAAAACCCTCAATTCTGCGTGGAAGAAACTGTGGATTAACATCGTTCCTGAACTAGATCTTGAGGGGTTCGAACCTATCCAGGAGGCAGTTACAATGAAATTGTATCCTTGGGCAAATCAATAGGGCTGGAGGTGGACAAGGACGACATCATAGCGAGCAGCTGACGACCAATGAGCTGTTGGAGTTACAGAAGGAGCAGCAAAAAGAGGTCACAGAGGACATTTCATCTGAGGAGGAGGAGGGACAGATTGAAAGACCTATTGCTTCTAGAGAAATTAGGGAAATGTTTAAACAGTGGGAATATGTGCTAAATTTTATAGAAAAACATCACCCAGATAAGGCTTTGATAGGGCATGCAGCGAACATATTTACTGACAATGCTGTGACCCATTTCCATAAAATTTTAAAGAAAAGACAAAAGCAGTCGTCTCGAAATAGCTTCCTTGTGAAAGTTGAACGAAAGGATGTAAAAAAAGACAACCAAGTGTCCAGAAAACGTAAATTAAGTGATTCAGTTATTGATAGTGAACATCATTTAAGAGAGAGAACTCCAGACATTTTACCAGAAGTTCTCATGGAGGGGGATTCTCCCTCCAACAAGTAACCCCATCCTCCTCCTCCTCCTCCTGTATTATGTTGTTGATTTCTTTTCAGCCATTTTTACAAGCATTCCTTTTAGTGTGTTGATGTAAAAAAAAAACGAGTTGACCTTGTAAGATTGTAACAATGATTTTATGGTCCAAAACTGCTAAAATAAGGCAAGCAAAGAATATGCTTTTAAGATTCTTTCTCCATGTTACTTTGACTATAAAACTTTTTCTGGGTTTTATTATACCAAATATTTGATATATGTGAATGATAACATAAATCTGCCCCTATTTTTCTTATGAATTTGATTTCTTGATCCAAATAATGGAGCCCCCTAGATGCTGACCCCTTGACGTGGGTAGGGGGCTTAGGGACCAGCAGCTGGGCTCTGATGCCTGGTGGAGTTGCTTTCTCAGTGGTCCTTGGGGCTCAGCTGCTGATCCAACTAAATTAGTCAGAACTTTTCCTTCTTTCTGCAATTTTTTCATTCTTACTACATCCTTCTCCTTCATGTAATATTTTTTATTAGCGTTTGGATCAATTATGTGGAATTTTCCACTTTTGTTAAATTTTACTGCTTAGGTAAGTCTGGGAAGGGGTTTGCATTCGAAGCTAATTGTGGGAGTTGTGGTGGTTGAGTCGCCACCTGATATGGTTTGGACCCAAGAGGTAGTGATGGGACCCTCCCATTGCTACCTTGAGGGCGGAACCATCTCCAAACATCCGCCCATCGGAATCCAGGGGGGGGCTGGTGTTTGGGATGGGACTCCTGGCTTTTGTCCGGAAGCCCACCAATACGTTTGGAGTGGGGAGTCGGTCCCCATTAGTGGGGGCAGAACTCCCAGCAGGCGGATAGGCTTATACCTGGGCCACTGTAAGCGTATTGGTGCTATCCCGTAAGGGTAGGGTATGGGGTGGACTATTGGGAATCAACTCTCACTTGTGCCATTGGTGGAGAGCCGGTTTGTGTGAGGTGGTCTGGTGTGTGCGTGCTTAGTATCCTGGGATCGCTTTGTGGGCTTGTGCGGTTTGTTGGGGTGGGGAGTTTGGGCATTAGAGGCTGCCTTGATTTCCCTTTCTGATGTGCTGCTGGGGTCTCAGCGGGGCTCTTGGGTATTGGGTGCGCACTTTTTGGACTTCTGAATGTGAACCGGCATCTACATGGATTTGGTTACTAGTTCTCCCTCCCCTGGATCCGACGACTTACTGGCACTGGCAACGCTTCTGGCATGAAGATGGATATGAGCTCGGCTATCGGACAGAATGAAAAACTGAGACACCAGGGTATTAGTAAATCTGGTGGATTTGATCCTTATAGTAGAGTCCTTCATTGCACTAATATAAACTTGTCATTAGATTATGAATGTTTGTACAGTGTAATGAAACAATTTGGTAAAGTGGAAAGAATTAAATTAGTTCTGGAAAAAGACAAGCAGTCATTTTCTGCTTTTGTTAAATTTTCCTCACCCTTGGAAGCTAGTGAGGCACAACAAAGACTCCATGGCCACATTCTTAATGATTCGGTTCTTAGCACGAAAGTGTTTTCAGTGAAAAATTTAAATGACGAGCCATTTGATTTTATCCCTAAGAATGAAGAACATGGACCAGCCCATGTACCAGAGCGCTTCCTACCCCTATATGGCATGTTGCTAGCTACAAGGAGGGAGGAAAAAATTTGATAAAGGCTGCTGAATGCATCGAGAGCAAGGTAGGTTCCATTCCCATTGGAAACTTGAAGCGTTATGGAAAGAACTTGCTAACAAAAGCTGGTAATGAAACCCAAGCAATTTTGCTAGCGAATTTTAAACCTCCTGAAAGTGGAAATATCGAATCTATTGCATCGCATAGATTCTTTAACACACTGAAAGGAGTAGTATACTCAAAAGACCTGCATGTTTTTGAAGAGGAGGAGATTCTCAATCGATGTCCTCCTTGTGTATCTCACGTAAAAAAGCTAGGAGGGGATGCAGCTATCCTTTTAACCTTCTCCTCCAGTTATTTACCTGATACTATCATTGTTGGCCATGAGAGGATGCAGGTTTAAAAGATATAAAAGAAATCCGAAACAGTGTCGCAAATGTTTTGAATATGGCCACATTCAAAACTCTTGTGAAAACAACAAAAGATGTTCTGTGTGCTCTGCGGAGCATGATAATTTTGACGATTGTGTAGCAACCCAATACTGTTTTCAGTGTAAGGGTGATCACACTCCAAATTCTAGGACTTGCCTCAGATACAGATTTGAAGAAGATGAATTGGCAGTGGCTGACAATGAAAACAATGTCAGCATTAGCGAAGCGTGTGGTAATGGGGGCAAACAAAAGTGCCAACTCTACCTATGCTTCGGTAATAAAACTTATGAAAAGTTCCAGCAATGTAAGACAACAAACAACTGCATCTGATAATAGGCATCACATACCTGCTACTCCACGGACTGTAAATTATGAAAATCCCCATTCTGTCAGGAAATTTTCATCTGCTAGTACCTTGAACTCCAACACCAAAAGTTGTACTTCAAGAAGTACAGAAAACTCGCCTACCAAAGTCAATACAAAGGTGACTAATATGATAGTTGCAGGCTCTCCTCCCAAAAAAAGGGAGCCAAAATCAATCAACAATTCGGGAAGCTGTTCCAAAAACACTTCCAACAAGAATAAACCAAGGGACCAAGCCCAATTAGATAGAGCTACTTCAGAGCCATCAATTGTCACAGCCACAAACAAAAATGAAGGCAAAACTATAATTACAACCACCAAGAAGCGCACAAGGAATACATCTATTAAAAAATCGCACTCTAGAAAGATGAACCACTATCAAGTGATAAGAATCACAAGGTTTTTAGACAAGTCTCCACTTTCTGGACAGAATCAACTCTGACATCTTGGTAGGCTTATATACACCACTTTCTTGCAGAATCAACTCTACTCCCAAACTGACAGACTTAGTAGGCCTATAATCACCAAATTAAAACTTTAGCAGCAAAAAAACTTCCTAAGAAGATAAAAAGCAAGTTGATACTGGGAAAACTTGCAGACCAACAGATTTTCCAGGAAAATAAATCACAATCTAACCTGATCATTTCTATTCAGAACAAAAACCTTTCCTAAACCACCAGACTTTCTTTACAAAAAAAAACCTTACCCAAACTAACATTCTAGGCAGAAAAAAAAATCAAGAACTTACTCAGTTGGAAAGAAACCACTTCCAATTAACACATTTTTCAGGTACTAATAGGTTCTCAAGAACTAACTCAATGGACAAAAAATCACCTACAATTAACATACGTATTCTTCATGGTAAAACAACCCAATTAACCTAAGACTTTTAGGGAAAAATTCGTTACAAAGATACTAACATTTTTGGAAAACCTCTACCATACAGACACCCTTTACAGGCAAAAAACTGATTCACGAAATACGACAACACATTTTAACCAAGTAATTCGTGAATCCTCCTGAGTGAATTCACAGAATGATAGATTTGCTAATCAAAAACTCTCCCAAACCATAATGTATACTTCTTGGCAGAGCAAAACGCAAACGAACAGAATTACTGGAAAAAAACACAGACAAAATAACAGACTTCACAGCCCAGACAAACTCCATAACAGACTTTCTTGCCATAAAGAGTCACGAACTACCAAGTTTTCTAGCCATAAAAAACCCAAACTATTAGACTTTCTGCATAAAAAGATACAGACAAGCAAGACTTCTAAGAATAAGAAAATGACATTAACTAACAGACTACCGATAACAATCACAAAGGAACAGAAAATATAACAGACATTTTAGGCAAATACCCACACACCCATACATCTTCAAAGTCATAGCATCACTTTAACAGATTTTGTGAAGGCAAAACCATTAAGATTGACAGACTTCCTGAAAGAAAAAACCACCACAGACTGTAACAGCCTACATGAAAATAAAAACGACACAGACATTTTAAACAGAAATATGTCACCAATAACAGAACTGTTTTAGAGAGAATATCACAAACTACTGTATTACAAACCAAAGGACCTTATTAATAAAAAAATATTTATATATATCAAAAGCAGACATTCTGAAAGTAGATTGTTATGAAGAATCAAGACTTTCTTGGACTAATTTTCAGAGATTGGCTTTCTTAAAGTGAAAGTATACCATGTATAACACAAGGACCAACTTCCTAAAAGCAAGTGTCACAACAAACTTCCTGAATGCCCACCGTCAAAAGAAACTTCTCAACAAAACTTCGGCCCAAGAAATGTGAAAGTATCACAGACTGACAGACTTTCTAGTAACCACGATTATAAACTAACACAATGGACTTTCTAGAAACCAAAACTGTCATAAACCAAGACACACACCAAACCAAAATCTACCAGGAGCAAAGACTTCCTGAATCCTAATTGATCTTGAATCCATATTTTTTTCTGATTACTGAACTTGTTCCAAATACAAGCAAACATATCCTGTGCTTTAAACTTTGTTGTATCGTGTATCCAGACGATACTCTCTCTCATACAAAAATGAAGATCTCTTTAAGTAACTAATTCTTGTAACTCCTTGTAACAAGTGAGCCAAGTTTTAATATATAATGTTGGGCAATAGCTCTCTCTCTCTCTCTCTCTCTCATACGTAAATGAAGATCTCTTTAAGCAACTAATCCTTGTAACTCCTTGTGAGCCAAATTTTAATATATAATGTTGGGGAACAGCTTTCTCTCTCTCTCTCTCACTCTCTAACAAGACAATGGCTAGGCAACACGAGGAAAATTTTTTTGCTCAATGAAACCAACATAATTGAACGTTGAATCCTGCTTACCTAAAAAAATAAAAAATCCGCTTTCCGTCGAGACGTTTGTGGACGAATTGTGCAACTTGGAGTAAGAAGATTTAAAAAGGTTGAGAGAGAGAGAGAGAGATAAGCTGATTACCGCGAATTGTGTCCCGGCTAGTGGGTATACGGATGCAAGCGAACTGAACTCCCATTTTTCTATTATAAAGCTTTGAAAGGCTTCAGTAGGAGACAAGGACTATTATTTGAACCACGGATACTATATTTATGCAACTATTTCATTCCTTTTTTCTTTGGTAATGTTTTAAGATGCCTTGTTAGGAGAGCAGTAATATTCCTGCAATCACTTTTACTGTAATGATAGCTATAAGAAATAATAGTAGATAGGGTAGCGTAAAAATATAGAGAGAGAGAGAGAGAATAATCAGAGTACAGTGAAAATAACGAGAGAGAGAGAATCGAGCTTTGGTGTGTAAGTCAAATTTGATCAACAAGCCTAAACGTAACAAAGCCATAGTCACAGGACTTTGGCTAGACGGAAAGCGGCAACATCCATAACACCGTCGCAATTGAAATCTTAAGACCGCCATAAAATCTTTGACCTGCCACCTCGCACCAGAATCACTCAGCTTCTATCGATAATGAAGCTCCACCTACAAGAGGGAGTATTAACATGTGAAATTAACTGCCTCCGCCTGAAAGAGGAGGAATTAACAGACACAGGCGAGTGGGGCTTGTATTCCTTGTGGTTTTGAAATCTAGGGTTAAAGCAAAGGGAGTTGATCTGCATCAAGCTAAGATGTTTCTAAGTTTGTTATCGTTCGTGCTTAACCAGTGCTTTGCCTTCGCGGCCGGATTCCCCCGCGAGAAAGCTGTCTATATCAATCTTGTTGTGCTGTCCATTGAAGTATTCATACTTCTTGGATTCTGCATGGGTATTGTCCGTTTCTTCAATGATTTTATGGCTCTGGACAACTGTCCGTCGCTGGCCATATCTGAAGAGGACAAACATTTGGATAATGATATGGACCACGATATGAATGACGATGTGCAAGACGATATGAATGACGATATGCAAATCGAGATGAATGACGATGAGCAAGACTGTGAAAAAGACGAAATTTCGGCTTCTGAAGATGTCTCTAGTTCAGCTTGTGTAGAGACACCGCATTTACCCAGCCAAAAGACCAAGGAAGCAATCCAGATAAGTGAAATAATCTCGACGCTTGAGAAAGACCTCGAAGAGAAGGTTCGAATAGTAGACGAACTAAGGAAAAAGGTAGAATGCCTGACTGAAGAAGGAACGAAGCTGGAACAAAATATCACAGACCTGGAACGACTCAATCATGAGAAGGATAGGCAACTCCTCTCAATGCCAGCCGAAATGGAAGAGCTCAGAAGAGAGATAGCTCTCAAGGCGCAGGGGACAGAGAAGTTTAGAAGAGAGAATGAGGATAAAAACTCCTCCATTATCATTTTGGAAAACACGGTCGCAGAACTCTCTTGACATACTTTTTAGCCAAAGATCTCAATCGAGCTGACTCTTTCTATTAAAAAATCGCACTCTAGAAAGATGAACCACTATCAAGTGATAAGAATCACAAGGTTTTTAGACAAGTCTCCACTCTCTGGACAGAATCAACTCTGACATCTTAGTAGGCTTATATACACCACTTTCTTGCAGAATCAACTCTACTCCCAAACTGACAGACTTAGTAGGCCTATAATCACCAAATTAAAACTTTAGCAGCAAAATAACTTCCTAAGATGATAAAAAGCAAGTTGATACTGGGAAAACTTGCAGACCAACAGATTTTCCAGGAAAATAAATCACAATCTAACCTGATCATTTCTATTCAGAACAAAAACCTTTCCTAAACCACCAGACTTTCTTTACAAAAAAAACCTTACTCAAACTAACATTCTAGGCAGGAAAAAAAATCAAGAACTTACTCAGTTGGAAAGAAACCACTTCCAATTAACACATTTTTCAGGTACTAATAGGTTCTCAAGAACTAACTCAATGGACAAAAAATCACCTACAATTAACATACGTATTCTTCATGGTAAAACAACCCCAATGAAAAGTCTTAGGTTAAACTAAGACTTTTAGGGAAAAGTTCCCTACAAAGATACTAACATTTTTGGAAAACCTCTACCATACAGACACCCTTTACATGCAAAAAACTGATTCACGAAATACGACAACACATCTTAACCAAGTAATTCGTGAATCCTCCTGAGTGAATTCACAGAATGATAGATTTGCTAATCAAAAACTCTCCCAAACCATAATGTATACTTCTTGGCAGAGCAAAACGCAAACGAACAGAATTACTGGAAAAAAACACAGACAAAATAACAGACTTCACAGCCCAGACAAACTCCATAACAGATTTTCTTGCCATAAAGAGTCACGAACTACCAAGTTTTCTAGCCATAAAAAACCCAAACTATTAGACTTTCTGCATAAAAAGATACAGACAAGCAAGACTTCTAAGAATAAGAAAATGACATTAACTAACAGACTACCGATAACAATCACAAAGGAACAGAAAATATAACAGACATTTTAGGCAAATACCCACACACCCATACATCTTCAAAGTCATAGCATCACTTTAACAGATTTTGTGAAGGCAAAACCATTAAGATTGACAGACTTCCTGAAAGAAAAAACCACCACAGACTGTAACAGCCTACATGAAAATAAAAACGACACAGACATTTTAAACAGAAATATGTCACCAATAACAGAACTGTTTTAGAGAGAATATCACAAACTACTGTATTACAAACCAAAGGACCTTATTAATAAAAAAATATTTATATATATCAAAAGCAGACATTCTGAAAGTAGATTGTTATGAAGAATCAAGACTTTCTTGGACTAATTTTCAGAGATTGGCTTTCTTAAAGTGAAAGTATACCATGTATAACACAAGGACCAACTTCTTAAAAGCAAGTGTCACAACAAACTTCCTGAATGCCCACCGTCAAAAGAAACTTCTCAACAAAACTTCGGCCCAAGAAATGTGAAAGTATCACAGACTGACAGACTTTCTAGTAACCACAATTATCATAAACTAACACAATGGACTTTCTAGAAACCAAAACTAAGACACACACCAAACCAAAATCTACCAGGAGCAAAGACTTCCTGAATCCTAATTGATCTTGAATCCATATTTTTCTCTGATTACTGAACTTGTTTCAAACACAAGCAAACATATCCTGTGCTTTAAACTTTGTTGTATCGTGTATTCAGACGATGCTAACGAAAATGAATCCTGATTCTGTCTTCGTACACCAAAAGAGACAAGTCCAAGATAGTTACTGGGTATCACAAACAATATTTGAATGTCCAACAGCACTGCCCTGAACTAAATATCTCTTTTCATTTTTCAAATCTGCGACTGAAAACCCATGTATGGGCAGTCAATAGACTTATATGAAACCAAAGGGACATCAGGAGAGAGAGAGAGAGAGAATTAGTTACAGGGAAAGGTAATGAACAAATGAATATGAGGGAATAGACAGTAAAAGCTTTACACCTGATATTCAGGGGACGTCAGCAGAAAGCAGGAATGAATTTGCTCCTGTCTAAACATCTGGAAATCAGAAGATTCCACAACTGCACTAGACTGACTATTCTACATTTTTTGTGTAGCCAAGATGAAACTTTGCAAACCCCTAACAAAGCTAGACATTACCAAGCTTTCTTGTACATCAAAGTTTACTACTTACAAACTATGAATATTAATATTCTCAGCACTGGTCTATTAACAGCAAAACCTCCATCTTTCAATCATTCCAAAACTTGACTGATTCGCATGGAATAACACTTGGAATCCCAAGGAATCATGAATAAGGACTCGCTTAAACCACAAACCAACAACATGAAAAAAGGATTATTCACGCCTAAACTGACTTATCAGCATACTTCCTGGATGGCTTTACTGTATCAAAACTCAGAATACCTCTAAACAAATCCATTGCATAGAAAGGTAAATTGCACAACAATACAAAATCTAGGAAATTTCTAACATACATCGAGACCTAGACCAGTGTATCAAGTTACCCGAGATCAGGATAGACATAATTCTCAGAGATCTTGAAGATGAAATCCAGAACCTAGAGGAAGCGAGGGAAATGGCTCAGGATAGAGACAGATGGAGAAGAACTGTATCAGCCTTATGCCACTGGCCAGTGGCGGGAAGATAAAGTAGAGTAAAGTAAGATCAGGTGCATTAACTGTAAAATCAGCTGACGTTCGGGTGACTTCTCAAAGGTACCATGATTCAATAAAGCCTGCCAAGATCAATTCTGGAGCAATGTAGAATCTACACCGGTTATACATCTAAATATCCACAAAGCCACAAAATAAAATCTCGTGTCAAATATCCTCTCAGCAACAAAATGGCCCAGACAGGACTATAGACACTTTACTTGTGCACATCACATCAGACATATGCGTCTCCAGTTCCAAGACCCAACACAAAGCTCAGTAAACGTATACAACACTTTCCTCTGTCTTAAAAAAACTTATGATGAAACTTTTCAGCACCAGAAGCCACTAAACCATTACAAACTGACGTAAACATCGCAGAAATTGGCATTTAAGTGTGCTGCAGTTTCTCTCAGGAAATGCCTAATTTCTCCATAGCATGATTCATCTGAGATCTTATTACCAAACTATTACTCATGGGATTACTTTCTATATACAATAAGCCTTACAGTAGAAAGGTAACCTAAGGACAGTTTCCTAATCTAATTAAATGAGAGGATAAGCCTCTGTTTTTAATCTTATTATACCTCACAGCCTCTCAATCCTAGCACGACTTATGGTAAGGTATTTGGTGAAAGTAATAGGCCTATAATAACCTTTCTAGTATATCATTATTACACATTAATTAACCTTTTTGCACAGGCTTCCATAAACTGTCCTCTAATATTAACACTCATAAAAACCCGAGACTTTATCCAATTAACCGACGATATAATTTGTTAAGGTTTTTCACACAGACTTTCAAACATGGCTATCTTGGTATTTACTTTTCTTTATTTCAAATACACGAATGAAATGTCAAGACTAAGACGAGAAGGCATTTGAGCCCCAAGCTGGTACCGTAACCTTTTGGAATGACGGCATGTGTCCGAAATATAAGTTTTGTCATAAACGTGCCCTACAGGATAATTTTAACTTTGAAAATGTTCTTAAAGAGGCTTACTTTAAGGCTTTTAACCATAGCATTTAACTTTAGGTCTTGAGTAGATTTACTTTACATATATGACAACTTTTAACTTTTGTATATATCTTGAAACTTTATATCTTTTATTTTTTTGGATCTTTCAAGACAACTTTAAAAGCTTTACACGTTTTGAGACATCTTGAGGATATAAATGATACTGATAATTAAAGATAACCTTGTGGAAGATTTCATGTAAAATATTACATCAGCAATAAGGGCAAAATCTGATCTAGGAAATAAATTCTCTAACCTTGATAATGGATGCTTTACAAATTAGAATTCAGTTCCATATCACACCAGCAAATTTACATAAATTAGGCCAGGAAATGGTATTTGAAATAACAGAACCTAATAATAATTCAGTTATAAATAAAAACGTTTTCTAAGAAACAAATCTTACAAGAAATCGTGGAGAGAACAGAAAACAGACCGACAAAAATGTACATAAATCGTAGATTTTCTTACAAACTATTCAAAGCCTTATCAATTAAAATTAACAAGCTCAATAATATTCTCAGCTCTCAAAGTCAAGGATTCTGTCGGGTAGACTAAGTCAATGTCAGATATATATATATATATATATATATATATATATATATATATATATATATATATATATATATATATTTATCTTCGTTACCGTCTTTCCTTGTCTGTTCTCCCACTTTCTACGAGGTTTAATTATACTAAAACATTCGTTTTCTAATAAAAAGTCGTGAGATAAACTCTTCAAGACTAGACTACTTAACGACAACGGAAAGCAGAATGCCAAAATGTACGTTCACACCAGTAGATAACAATACGAATTATCTATAGAGCAACTGGACTTTGACATTTTTTTTGTGGGGGGGGGGGGACAATTATGCTTCGGGACCAAATTCTGGTGGTTTAAGTATATACTGGAATTTCACGACAATGTTTCATAATCATAACATACTACAAGTCAACTGAACATTTGCCTCCGTACGAAACTACAGCCATGAGAGTCTTGGTGGTATAGTCTTGCCACGCCCACATTTGGGAGTCTAACATATCATCCCTTGAAACATAGAAAACTGGCAGACATCTTGGAGAGCCCGAGGGAAGTATTTATGAGACTTCTTCCTATCTGAGGAATCAAGCTGTCTGCTTAGAAAACTGAATCAAGCAAGCCCTTTGGGTAGGCTTCGAAGTTGGCAACCGACTGGTTTCATTACCTCCAGCTGAGGGCGCTCTCTCTCCTTCGGGGCATTGCAATGTTGGCCCCAAGGATTGTTTATTCTTAAATATTTCCAGTTCAGTGTACATTCAGTGCATATATGCACATACTTATATCTAATATAAAAAGAACTTCTGTACTTCAGCTTGCGTCTATCAATAATAATGAGCAAAAATTTATAGTTTTCTTCAAGCTGTTCAGATTTGCACGTTAATATCTACCCTTTACAGACATTGCTCTAGCTCTCACTTTGCTATAGAAAGACTTCCCTTCTCGAATATTAAGGCAAACTACCACCTCCTTAACCCAATAACGTTAATAAAAACATGAACTGTTGTAAATTTACGGCAAATCGCAAAAGAAGTGACTTCAATTTTAGATACTAAAGCAAATATTACACACATCCTAATCTTGTATCGTAACATCTGTGATTTTGGAAAAAAACTGAACTCATACTTTTTAAGGGTTTGTTTAAAGTATTTAATGTGTTCAGAGGAAGTTTTTAAGTGTGAGAGAGTTAGAGTGAGAAAGTTAATATTGTAGTATTTAAATCCCTGTGTCTAGAAGTAATGGAAAAAGCACCTTAAAGTATGTAGTGTGAAGAAGCGGGAATTCAAGTGTGAAATTAACATCTATAGAACAATGTGTGGGGGGGGGGGGGGGAGTGAAATTATTTATAGCAAAGTATGCAGAAATTGGTCAACAAGTGAGGGTGTTATTACACCATGAACAGTGTAAGTGTGCAATTCTGGAGCTTACAAGTTGTGCAGTGAATTTGCAAAGTAACACCTTCAAAAGGAGACTGAAAAATTCCCCTTAATGTATAGGATAGGAATAAGAAATAAGAATAATGTCTAAGTTATATGCGTCAATTTACAACAATATCTCGTTCCATATACATTTTCTATAACTAATAACATCGAAAAAAAAATATTGCTAGGCTACACTGGCGAAAATCTGCATAGCTATGAGTCTCTAAAATTAGCTTATCAAACCTAGATTACTGTGTTTGCATGAAATACCATAATCAGTTGTTTTTATTTTTTTTAATTTTTTTATTAGGACCTAACAAAGGCAATGGATACTCTTACTAGTGGTGAGAACTGAGCAGAAGGCTGAAGTACAGAAGTTTCTGTATAAAATGAATTTGCAATTTGGGATTACAATTATTTTCCCCTTATTCAAAATGTAAAGGGGAATTTTTAACAAAAACAGTTGAATTTTCAAATATAACAGTAGAATTTTAAACAATAACAGTTAAATTTTCAACTATAATAGTTAGATTTTCAAATATAAGTTACATTTTCTACTATAACAGTTAATTCTCCATATGTCAACAATAACAATAAGTATAACAGTTAAATTTTAAACAAGAACACTTAAATTTTCAACCATAACAGTGAAAGTAAACCTTGATCCAATAAATTTAAATTCAGTGGGAGCTCTATGCAATAACTCAACACTAAAAATACAATGATACCTTAACCTAAAATTCTCCATTTGTCAAGACACTGTAGCATTTGTTATTCTAAAACTGCCTAAACCTATAACTCAGAAATAATTGAATTTCTCAAAGAATTGACGTCAGAGCCACAGGCAATGTAAGACATACATTCTTCAACAGACAATTTCAGAATTGAACTGGGTCCGAGGCTAAGACAGAACTCTCATTCTAAAATTTCGTTTCTGATAACTATTCTTGAGGCCAAGTCTACGTATAACAAAAAATCACTTATTATAATTATTAGACAGCTCCCCCTTTAGTAACGTCCACTTTGATGTTCAACCTCTCTGAACTAACTACTCCAATTTACAACGTTCTTGGAAAATCAGTCTCTTTATGAGAACCTTGTACTGCAAAACAGTTAGAAATAGTATTCAATTAAACAACAACTCTCCTAATAGCTATGAGTCTACTAAGGAAGGAATTGACCCTGTATGTCAAATGTATGGAAAATACTTGGTGTCACATTGAAAAATGAATGACTAGTTCTACTCTACCAAGAAAGTCTACCTATCAATGCAACATTAAGTCGAATAAACTGTTCACATAGCTGAGAATGCTTGTTTATTCATATGCCAAATACTACAGCCTTGTCAAACTATTCTCCCCTTCAAAGTGCAGTTTCGAATTGACTTATTCATATACCTAAGAAACCATACGTTAACGATACCTGATCTCATTTAAGGAAACACTTTGAATTTGAGTCTACTTACAGATTTACCTACCTATGACATTCTTTGAAAAAACAAAATTAAGTACCATCAAGTAATGCATTAAATATGACTGAATCATTTACTTAAAATACCATTAACAGTACTGCAAATGCCCCTTGAAGTAACAATGAAATATTGGTTCACTTATTGGATAATTCATCTATGGCACCTTTGCAATACCACAGCGTGTCCTCTAAGTAACATTTTCACAGTTTGGAACCTCTTCCATGTCAGCCCCAGTGTCTTGAAATATGCAGAGATGCCATGATGATAATGCTCTTGATAAGGTACTCTCCAATATTTACACAATTACCCTTTAAGTGGTGTGTGTTACATTTTTAGTAAGAAGTATTATTGTCATGGCAAGCTTTTTGTATAAAATTCACAGTTTTGTTCAATCGCTTGAAAAGAATGACAAGTTCTCTCATACTTTTTTATATAAATATAACAAAATAAATTCTGAAATATCTCGTCTTAACACATTGCAATCATGACAATGTTTCAGGATGAGTTCTCTCTCTGGTATACAACACAGAGCCTTTCAGTCAAGTTTTAAACAATTACTGAATTAATTCCAAAGGAAATCAGATATAAGAAGCTTATGATGTAAGCCAGTTTCATTGTATCAGTAAGATTCACAGAGGAAAACTAACTGAAATAATTTGTACTTTAAACTATTCTATAAAGGTCAGCACCTCACAGGTCTGAATCCACACAGCTATACTGACCAATACGAAGATATTCCATAAAATCAGTAAAACCTGTTGTTTGCAACTGTTGAACTTTTTCTTGGTGATAGTTTTTGAATTTCAGGAATTTCAGAAAATGGTAAGTATAACCTACTATTAATCTCACGTGACCTTCTTACATAGGCAAGTGTGCACTGAACAATGATCTATTGGATATTGCAAATCACAACTGTAAAAAATGTATTCTGTAAAACAGTCAGTGATTTGACTGTAATATTAAGTTAAGGGAAATCTATTCTTTAACATAGGTGACTTCTCGATATGAAATAAGTCAAAATGTAGCCTTGACTATCTATCAGCTGATATTTAACTAATAATAGTTTCACATTTAATACTATGGAGACAAACAACTTTAGCTACCTGATATGTAATGGTAAACTAATGAGAATAAAGGTAAAAATGGTGTATACTCGAAATGAACTACGTTGCTCCTTGCAGCTCATGTTAACACTGCTTAGAAATTTAAGTGAAAACTTTGTATCTTAAGACGTGGCTATTAAACTAGTGAAATACTTATATATTGAAATAAATAAAAAAAAGATTCTTGATGACTAAATGGAAACTTATGAAACTTACATAAAAAAGTCACGTAAACTAAAAAATTTGCCAGGTAGCTAATAGTACACTGAGCTACTTTTGATTAACATCAGACTGACTCTAGATTCCAGATCAAGCAAAACTATGTATCCATGTTTGCTGAAACATACAGAACTACTTCATAGCTGATAATAAACATATAATGAACTTTATTTAAAAAATACATTATGTATCCTAAAACTGATTGAACTTTTAAACTTTAAACTGGTGAGAAATGAAAATAGAACTATCCTGAAATGTATGAAGAACTTGACAAAGTTAATAATGAATCTTAAGTAGCAAAGACTGTGTCTTGAAGTATACAGAGGTACCACGTAGCTATTGCTTAACTGATAAGAAAGTAAGTAATCAATATACTGAACTGCTTACTAGCTAATAGAGAAATTTAAGTGGAAAATAAACTCTGTACATCCTGAGATGTGCTGAACTAACTGACAGCTGGTCTTAAGGCAAAACATCGAAGGATCCTGAAACATACTGAACTATATTTTGCCTGACAATAAACTTACAAAAACTCTATGGTAAATGCTAGTTAGTTTAAATTAAGTTGATATGAGCTTTAGGTATATAATAAATCTATACATCCTGAGAAATACTATGTCACACGATAAAATTCAACTGAGAAGAAATTAAAAATAACAATATTAAACCAGTAGCAGCTTTCTGTATTAAAATATATCTCCCGAATCACAGTGAACGACCTCACATGATATAGACTAATAGTCCCTGCTTGGAAATTGCAAAAAGCAAAGCTGAACTCTACTTGACTGTGGGTCAATAGACAGTGCTGTGACCTTGATAAATTATAACACTTGTACATTGGCTATAAACTTAACACTGACATAGGTTTAATAGTCAAAAAGAGGTCATATTTGTAATCTCTCCAAGTCAAAGTATATTACTCTTTCCAAGAATTCTTAAAGTCAAGGTCTTCGACATAGCAGCAGATATTTGTGGAACTGAGTTACTGAGGGGCAAGACTTGAGTCTTCTAATCAACTTGGTCCCATTTTAGCTTGGACGCTGCATACAATTTTCTGTAGAGATGAGGAAGTAGTTAATAAGCGGTGGAAAAGATACTAAGAGTAACCGGTTTGAAAAGTGTAACTGGAGGAAAACCTCGCAGTTGCACTATGAATCAACTGTTAGGAGAGGGTGAATAGCAAGTTTGAGAGATAACATGAATTAAGATACAGCAAAAGGAATGAATTAAAGGAGTTGCAACATTAAAAATAACCACCTCTAATTTTATAGCATCTGAACATGATCAAATTCATGGGAAAACTAGAGAATGATATCTTACATATCGCCAAGATACTACAGAACAAAATATTCGTAGTTTCGTAGACCACATTCTCCGCTACAAAGCTGCAGCAAAATGTACTTTCAGTTTACGTTCAGGCCTAGTTTACTAACCTTATGCTCTGTTTTGTACGCATGTTATTAATTTCATCCTACGTCTATTTAGTTTCGGATGCTAAATTCTTTTGACTAAATTTTTTACAGAAATATTTTATCAGTACCTATATAATCTTAACACATTAAAACAATATTATCAGGTTCAAAATGCCTCCAAATGCTACGTAACTGACTTTCGTTAAGTACTATTTCTATTTGGAAAACCAATCGGGAGGCAGTCTGCTAAAAAAATTGCTAATTTGACCAATGTCTGACCTTACAGGTTCAAGATCCAGGTGACAAACGGGGGTTAATATGCTAGAATATATACGTTTTCTTTGAATCCTCGACATAAAAGGAAAATATTTAATCGTATACTGATCCAAAGCTGTTGAATATCACTACAGCGGCCTGTTCCCGTCGTATTTAAGGCCCTTCTGTTTGATTTTATGTTCATGTTTTATGTTTTTTGCTTATGTTTATGACATTTAACGTCTTTCTTTCATGTTTTTACTTTCATTCCTATGGGGTTGGTACTAAACATGGCGCCCATTTTGCACGTAAACTGGTAGTTACCGAATCAGAGGGGCGCGGCAGTTGCCTGCGATTTTACAGTCTTTCCTATACACACAAAGGTTTAATTAAAGTTTAAACTCCTTTTAAGCTCATCTACAAAGCTTCACAATCGTTCTTCATAGCTATTACACAGTTTTAGGAGTGCGTAGGCCAACACAGTTCATCTAGATGTCCTCTTTCAAGCTGTACAAAATACATTACATTGACGCATAAGAGGTTTTTACAGTTGCTCTCTTGGAGTCACGGTGGCTTTTACGAATACCAGAATCTGACAGATGATCATATATTCACAGTATAATGACTATGTAAATATGTATTCCAACTGTAGTTCCTCTAAGAGATTTAATCTAGGTATATTCTACATCTAATTCAAGATCAAAGTTTTCCCCTTTCGAAAATTGTCTCTACTAAAACGAAATGTATCTTCAGGGGTTCGTTATTTTAGAAAAATTGTTCCATATGAAATGAGCTGTAAATGCTATCCGAATACTTCATAAATGACACTCTAAGTGTATATTTCGTAACTCGCTACGCAGCCTAAACCAAATTCTTAACGTCTCAATCTCTTATAGCTGTACAATATTCTCTTAGTTACCTTCAAAGTCTCCCTTCCTGTTAAGTCTTACAGTAATCAAGCGAACATGAATACAGTAACTACCACCTTTTAACAATTTTTTTTCTTTTGGTAACTTCCACCCAGGCTTTACTATTCTCTCTAATTTCTCTGCTTCTTTGTCCACATTCGCAGAATAAACAGGAATTTAAAATGTTACGCTATCTAAACACAGTTACATACAAGCTATGACAGACTTTTATACTCAAAATAACTTCAGTACTCTCCCATTACGATCGAGGAGTTGATGGCATAACCCGGTAGTATTAAGGTTTCACAATGTTTGGTTAAGGCTGCCCATCATAGAAGCCCTCATCTAGTTAATCAGGTATAGGTCCTCTCTCCAGGTTTCGACGCTTTCTTCTTGAAAAACTCTTAGTGCTACTTACTGTATCACAAAACTCCTTGGTGTTTACACTAAGTCATAAATTTTCAACTCCATGTATACGGTATGTGTAGATATGTTTGAAAGCAGTTTATTATAGGTGGATTCATAATCATATCTCTAAATTTCCTTCTTTATATATTCTGGTAGCTCCTATGTCACCTTTTCATTTCGTTTTAAGTTTTTATTTTGTGCATATTGTTACTTGAACAGGCAGGTTGCTATTGCTAGTAACATATACTTGGTCCAAGTGCTTTAAATCACTCTTGGGTGGTCTTGACAGTCTACTTCTCACTGGTTGAAGGTTCAAGTGTATATTCTGACTTAAAGCTGTTTCCATGTTCTTGTTTTCTTAAAATCCAAAGATTTTACTTGCGACAAGTGGGCAATGAAATAAAATCTAGTTTCAGTTACGATTACAGCCTCAACTTATGGTCTAGCACTTGGAACTGGGCGCACCATGGACTCGGCAGCTTAGCAAACCACCAGTCATAGACAATGTGCGGGTCAATGGCAAAAGTAAGCAGAATCTAGGCATATTAGTTATGTCCTTAGATATTAGCTTACCTGCAGAATAATGGCTTGCCAGCTCCACTAATTTCTGGATACCACAGTGGATATCACTGTTGCACTACGCAGGATTCGCTAGATAGTGGCCCAGGGAGGAGTATGGTATTCCTTAGGGCTCTGTGATGTATGTTCTATGGTGGTTACATCTATGCTTGCCCATCTGTAGCTCGGGTTGAACTGGCCATCAGAAGACCATCTGTGCTTAGTGGTCTAGTATCCCCAAGCACACCACTTTCTACATTTGGGGTGCAAATCGCCATTGGATAAAGTAGTCACCAAATGGGATTATTGTGAGACTATGAATCTCAGGGTCTCTGGTGGGTGCATTCTAACCACTAGCTTGACTTCACCAGCATGTGAAGCTGAGTAAGTTGCCTTACTGCACACTGGGGCCACACTCAAAATGCTACAACATAGCTGCTCTTGGAGTTTGATTGCTGTGAGGTGAGGTGGTTGGGGATGAGTACTCTGTGTCTGTGAGAAAGGCATTGTAGGTATTTGGCACTGACTATATAGCAGCTTTCTATGATCGAGTCTCAATGGTTGCTTGCCCACTGTGTTGGATGTAACACGCGCAAAGGGTGTCACTTCAACCTCGATTTGAGATGGATGCTCGACTCTGCAATGTGGCCAAATGATTCATCATCCAAACAATTCTATGCATAACTTAATTGATAAGATTTCCAGTGCTCTTACCTACTACCCTGTGAACCCAGAAGCAGGGGAATGGACCTCCACACAACAGAAAGGAAAGAAAATCCTGTAAAGTTTGACTCTAAACTGATGTAGAGAAACGTCAGTAGTACAGCTTGAGTGGAATTGGGAGCCTGGCTTCTAGAGAGGGTCATACAGTTGCCAATATTGCAAATTTTGACAGACACTGACTTTCCGTTAACTTGCATCTGACCTTTATCTTCATAACAGCTATTCGAGGTCATAATCTATGTTCCTTTTTTCTCAGCAGCAGCAATCTTGACTGTTGTCTTCTCATAGATTTTTTTAAAGGTTGCAGTATTTTGTAAAAATACTGTGCTGTAAATCGTCTTCAGCTTGCCTTGCACGATATTGTAATACCTCGAATCAGTTTTCCTTCCATTTCAGCCAGGAAGCACTGTAGGCATTACCTGCAAAGGGAAAAATCTCTGTAGGAAGCCAAACTTAACCTCTCCCCGAAGAATTGAATGACAGAGCGTTCCTCTATGTATCTCCGGACTTCAGGCAGCGTAGCAAATATCCCAGTACAAATCGCTTTTCCTACTTCACTTTCATAAACAAGTATCATAGACAAATCAGTGGCGCAGGATGAATGACTGCATAAAATATGCTCGGTACGTTCAACTTAATATTCAGTATGGAATCTGGATCATAGCTTGATTATAACTGGGTTTACAAGAAAGTTCCTGACCCTGTTATTGCTCTATTTATGAGGACTTCTGGTTAGTCTTATTTCTACCTATATATTCATACATTTGCATATCAACTATATGCATTAAAACCTCCATTAATAGTAGTGTTTACACCAAAAAGGATTTATGGTGTTTTGTTAAAAGCAAATATTTTTGCAATCGTCTCCAACATTGAGTGATCGACACTTTTCTTAAGATTTAATTTAAAAAAATGTAAATTTACAGAGTTCAATCGGCGACTCCTATCCTGCCATAAATGTTGAATAGCATTTAACCTCGGCGTCAACTTACGTATTTTGGTGTTTAAGTGGTTCCTTGTAAACTCTTCCTCCTCCATCATTTCGGTACCAACAAATGTCGTTTCAGTACATCCATAAAACCAGCGTGATACAATTCACTTCGTTACTACTCAAATGATTTAAACTGCGGTCGATCTCTCCAAAAAATGTACGAGTTTTATTATAGAAACTGTCGTATCTGCGTTATGTTTATAGGCTCTTATCCAACACACACAAACAAACAATAATCTCAACTAAATCGATGTTTGAATTTTTCAGATATGTATCGTTTTTCAACTCTCATATAATAACCAGTTAATCATCTATTTATGTTACTCTCTATTTCGTCATTCCAAACAAAATATTCTAACATAAACCGTGTTGAATTTGCAATTTTAAGAGTATAGCAAATTTACTCATAGTAGGGAAAACCTCTCTATCGCGAGAGTATATATAATGTTCTACAGGGTCCACAATAATACAAATTGTTAAGAGTCCGTGTATAATTTTTAAGACTACAGACTTGGACTGAAGATAAACCCAGGGAAGGGTTCGAAAGCTTTTTGTAAAGTCTTAAAAATTATACACGGACTCTTAACACTGTATTATTGTGGACCCTTTAGAACAAATTTACTCATTTTATTTCTCGCTACTAATTCATTCATATAAATAAAAAATAATAGAATAAAATACTAAACCAACATGCATGCCCAAATGGTTTCTGAATATGGAGAGAAGAACAATGTTTACTCAAGAGATGACACTGATTACTTCAAAACAATGATAGACTGCGTATAAGATTTCACTTTGTAGAAGAACAATTCTGAGTTCTCTTTCTCTCTCTCTCTGTTAAGGGATGAGGTTTGCCGATTAATTATATATGAATATGATGGTCATTATCTGGATTTGGCCTCAGTAAGCAAATCAGTTACGTTATTTCCTATCTCGCTCAGTAACTAATGACTCGAACGATCTAAAAAATACACAAATAAATAAATAAATAAAAGTGAACTGTACCGCATTGTCTTTATGGATGTACTGAAACGCCTTGAACTGAAATGGCCGTATCGTTCTTAAAGTGAAACATCGTCTGTAAAAATATATATATATCTTCAGTAATTTTGAAACAAATAATTATATATAGTACTAAAACTACCTCGGAAATGTACCAGTGCATTCCTCATGCAATATAAGCTTTAAGATTTTTGCTCAATATTAAAAATACGAAGTCACAGAAAAGAAAACATGGCGTGATCTGACCTGACGCTTACTCGTCAATAGAGCGTTAGTTTCACCAACGAACTTTAATGCAAATACGCTATATCTTATTAGAAACAATATTTCTGTATTGTTTAACATGCACATTATTTATTTGCTACATTTTCATTCCAATAATTAAATCATAAATAACCTATCCTAAAGTTCTTGTATCTTTTAAAAGACTCGACGCGAAACACTTTAGACATTTTTTTTAGGCTTTTCCTCAGGGTTTTCCTAACCGTTCCAACAAGAACAAAAACAATAACAATGTAGTTTGGTTTACTCCCCGAGTCAGTGGAAGTATGGCGGCCAATAGTAAAATCGTAACATTTAGTTTTGCTAAGTAATATTTTCGCTCCTCCTAACTTGCGCTTAATTATTGTAGATTAACAAAAATGCTCTCATTTCATTTCCCCCACTTTCTGAGGATGTACCCAAACTAGTAGGCCTACCTGGACAACAAGTTCATCTAGTGATGCTTAAAACACCTTGACTGATGTACGTTACGTACACGTACGGTCAACGCAGAGAGGACATTTCTTTGAAAACGGCTTCGTACAAAAAATATTCAAGTCACCATTTTTATTTACTTAGTTCACGGCAAAGATAATACACAAAGTAACATTCAACTTTGTCACGAGCGCTCTTGGGAACTCTCATATACCATGACGCTGTATATGTCCATATCTTCACGTGACTAAATTTCATTACTGGAACACTTAACGCAAACTCTGCCAATACGGGCTGGAATACCTCATCGAAGCCGAAAGACTTCTCTTTCCAGAGTCACATACGATGTAAACGACACTAAAATAAGTATTATTTTTCAAAAACCTTCAAGGGCCAGTAGCCATTAACACTGGTATAAGTCCACCTCGTCTCAAGCAAGACGGACGAGTAACACACTCACCTGTCACCTCACCTGCCCGGCTGTGCCATGTCATCAAGTCACTACGTCTATGACGGTGAACTTCTTCGGTAACTAGACTTACGTTAATCAACGTCACCTTTTCCTTTATATAAAGGCGAATAAAATGAAACTAAAATACGTGCAAGACCATTTATATTCACAAAACAATGCTTCAAATTTTGACAGACCGGAGTGTCCTTATGCTTGTTTCCTTGGGTTGTAACGGGGAGAGAGAGAGAGAGAGAGAGGCACACTAAATTTATTCTAACAATCTTCGTTAGAATCGATAGAATCCCGGATATTTTCTACGAAATATCCGGCTAATGACAAAAGTGGGCGTGGCCGAGTAATCGACCTGTCAAAAACTTGCAAACGGTTGAGGAAATGAACTGGAAACCTCTCTCTTCATTTCTGATAAAAGATAAAGAGCTGTACACTTGCAAAAAATGCTTGTCTTTGACGTGTAGCAACCGCGGATCCTACTCTCGGAGAAAATGGTGCAAAAAATTGACTATATACAGGTGTTCTCTTGTGCTTTTGATGACCATCATTGAAAAACGTCATAATATCACTGCAATCACCTCGAACTAATTTTAAATACAGTCCAGAACCTGAATTGATAGCCTTTGATTTAAACAACTTGAGAAATTTGAGTCAGGTCTCACTAACAGCCATCGTCCACTATGTACCTGGTATAAGCAAGCAAATGATCCGTGATCACGGCTGCTCCCGTAATTCAAACAGTATGTTGCAAATTCATGATGCTTATTCAACAGGTACCCCAATAATTGTTAAATGAGTTATAGAGCAATAAATGAATTCAAGTTACGAATTGGTGACGTTGATTCAGCAAGTACTTGGCCGTTGATGACTGATGTCACCCAAATTGAGAAACGGCAAATAAATTTCAAAGTTTTCCATGATCATAAGACGTGAACGGTGACATACAAGAGCCCTATCGTCATTTGATTTATAAATTGCACCTAAGATACTTTTCAATTTGGGGATTCAGACCTCAATCAATCGAGATAGTTGGCCCTCTGTCACATTACCTTAGATCGTAACAATCAATCGAGATAGTTGGCCCTCTGTCACGTTACCTTAGATCGTAACAATAAATCGAGATAACTGGCCCTCTATCACGTTACCTTAGATCGTAACAATAAATCGAGATAGTTGGCCCTCTGTCACGTTACCTTAGATCGTAACAATCAATCGAGATAGTTGCCCTCTGTCACGTTACCTGACATCATAACTATATATCGAGATAGTTGGCACTCTGACACATTACCTGAGATTGTAAAGGACGGTCAGAGTTCGTCTGTGATGGTTGCTATAAACCAGAAGTCCACATCAGACTCTTGCACTCTCCAGCACCTCACTACACTTAAGATACAAGTTCCACCATCACGGATCCCGAGCAAGGAGCACTTCAAGATCCTCCTCGGAATTTTCACAGAAATTTGCAAGATGAGTTTTTTGAAAAAGTATACAATGGTTTTCCCAACTTCTAAGGATTCCATGATCTACAGAAATCTCGAGAAAAGTACCAAACTTCTAAAACTCCGTGGACACAATACTTCTTTCGATGGACGTTTCTCATATGACCAACGACTATTCAAACCTCCATTCATTGGTTGAAAACTTAGGGTTTTGGCTAAGCGTCTTCGTAAACGATATCCCATTGGCTGGTAGAATGAGAACTTAATCCCCTTGGTTTTAAGAAGGTATTTCTGAGGTGACTAATATCCCACGATAAATAACATGTATATGGATAATTTGATGATCATATAGGTTTACAAATGAAACTTTAAGCCTACTACTATACCCATTATTTGACATCGTATACAAGACACCTCCCGCTAATTTTTGGCAAGCGAAGATGCATTGCATTGCTACCATAGAAAAATTCATTATGCAATTACGTACTTATTCTCTCTCTCTCTCTCTGGTTCTCCGTCTCCCCCTATCGCTCTCTCTCGTCTCTCTCTCTCTCTCTCTCTCTCTCCTATATATATATATATATATATATATATATATATTATATATATATACATATATATATATATATATATATATATATATATACACATATTATTTGAGCTATAAATGTCCTTTAATATCTAATTCGCTCTACCTCGGAATTAATATATTTCCATATATGTAAACCGGAAGGGAATATTTTAGTTGACAATGATTGCGTTCTCGAACCCACGAAATTATTATCAACTAAAAAATCCCCCTTCGGTTTACATATATGACAATATATTAATTCCGAGGTAGAGCGAATTAGATATTAGACATTTTAGCTCGAATAATGGATACGAATCACGGTGATGTGATAATTATTCATATATATATATATATATATATATATATATAATATATATATATATATATATGATATATATAATATATATATATATAGATATAGCTATATAGATATAGATATATACGCGCGCGCGCGTACAGGGTGTCCATAAAGTCCCAGTACCATTCTGAGCAATAAATACTTGTGAGGGTACTGGGACTTTATGGACACCCTGTATGTGTGTGAGTGTATGTACGTTGTCAACGATATACATGAAAACAAAACGAATGTATCATGAAACTAGGAATGTCGTTTAAGCTCAGTAGCGATACATTCTCAAATATGATTTGATCTGAAATGTTAAAAGTGCTGTTCCCTGTAACATTAAATCCAGGGAATATCATGTCTTCCATGGTGATATATTTGTTCTTCTTTGTTCTAAGTCGTAAGACACAATAAACGTTTAGTTTACTGATCTTTGTGCGTTCCCTATAATGGTATATACGAAAATTGAAAAATAAGTTATATTTATCTGAAATAGTTTTTCTGTACCGAGTAACATGTCCATTATTTATTTCTTTATTTTCATTCTAAATAAATAAATTATAAATATCATATCCTAAAATTCCTGCATCTTTAACTCATCGCCAAACGCCTTTTTTTTTTTCAGAACTTTTTAGGCTCTTCCATCGACCTTTCCTACCCCCTGAACAAAAAACAACAATAAGCGAAAATAAAACACCGTTGCGAATACCGTTTCTATTATGGCCGTTGTTGATGTTAATAATTGCTAATGTGGTCGCAACTGAACAAAGTATATTTCATCAGATATTTATTTCAAAGTCGACTGTTTGTTTCTTGTATATTCGTTCGCTTAATCATTCACGAGTTCAATTTATTTATTTGCATTTATGAACATAAGTGAGGTAACATTTGACTTGATTCTTCAACAGATATAAATAAATAAATAAATAAATAAATATCCTTAAAAAATCAGTTTACTGTCTGTTTGTTTTCTATATATTTGTTCGCTTAATCATTCACGAGTTGAATTTCTTTGCATTTATGAAGAAGATAAGTGAGGTTGCATTTGATTTAGGATTCTTCAACAGATATAAATAAATAAATAGATAAATAAGTATATATATATATATATATATATATATAATATATATATATATATATATATATATATATATATATATTATATATATATATATACACATATATATGTCCTTAAAATATCAGTATATGTACGTGACTTCATTATTTAAGCTTGTTAAAAACGGCCTCTACATTATTATTATATTATTATTTCGACGAAAGCTATTCACATGGAACAAAACCACGAAAAGGGCCACTGACTTGAAATTCGGGCTTCCAAAGAATGTTGGTTCCAACCTCCCACTGGAGACCCCACACTGCAGCGATAACTGATCTTGATATAGAGCCAGTGAGAGACGCGAACCCACCACTCCACGACGAGAACCACTATACCGAGCTGAACATTTTTGTTCAATGTTTATTAACGAGGTAAATTAATTTTTAAACTCAGGTTTAACAATATAATCTCTTACTCTCATTGCCATATGTTGCCAGAGAAAGATTAGAAATTCGTATGACGTTGATTGTCACGACGTCTTGCGATAAAGTGAATTTGACATAAGCCTCGCCGCCCCCGCCCCCCCCCTCCCCCACACACACAAAAAATCAAAATTCTCTTTTCTAAAACTAAAGAAATAAATCATTCAGACAATATTCTCATAAGTCTCATTCTGTCGTTATTCTAACCTTCAAGTCCAAATATATATATATTTTTCATGTCTTTTATTCTCTTTTTTTTATTATATTTTTTTTACGAGTGGTGGTGCGTCGCTTGAATGAATAATTCTTACTACCGCAGCGTTCTTTGTCTTTTAAATGTCACAACAAGATAAAGTCGGAAACATTTAATTTATGTCAGTTCTGCTCATCCGGACATGGAGTCTTCTACTCTGAATTTACGTGTACATATATTATATATATATATATATATATATATATATATATATAATATATATATATATATGTATATATATAGATATATGTAATATATATACATATATATATATATATATATATATATATATATATATATATTAAAGTATAAAAGGACCATTTAAACACTCTGGTTTAAAACTGATAAATTAAAACTTTCAATTTATCAGTTCTGCTCACCCGGACATGGAGTCTTCTACTCTGAATTTACGTGTACATATACTATATATATATATATATATATATATATATATATATATATATATATATATATATGATATATGTATATATATATATATATATATATATATATATTTATATATATATTTAAAGTATAAAAGGTCCATTAGAACACGATGGTTTAAAACTAAGGACTATATTTCGGTGGTGGACTAACTTCCGCCCTTATCCAGTAGTGAATGACAAGTTACATTTGCAAAATAGATAGTGGGTAGTGGGAGATATGCCCTTAGGTATATATAAGTGTGTGTGTGTGTATTGAAAAGGGGGGGGGGGCGCAGATTAAATATAGAAATTAGTCTTTGCCTTCTAGCAGAATAGTTCAATAACTAATGCAAGATAACTGATAAAACACTAAAAATAAAAAACAACAGCAACAACAAAAAGCTTTAGAATATACATCATTCTCGCTGAAGCACCAGCGTTTCAATCTAAGAAAAACATGGAAAATAAAACTTCGCGGATAATAATGATCTATACTGGATTTATTTCGCTTTCCCAAAAGAATGAGGATGAAGTAGCAGTCATTCCAAGTTGATTTGGAGCCCAGGAAATGACGTCAGTTTCTAAAAATGTCGAGGCCCCTTCAGCTAAGAAAGCTCTAAACCAGTGGTTCTCAACCTTTTATCGCTTATTCGGGGGGTAAGCGTTGTTGTTGATTTTGCTATTGGTAGGTGGTGGGGGCCGGGGTGTTTGTAGGAAATCCAAAAAAGGTCAGAAAAAGGTGTTTCCCGCTGAGCTAAAGATACAGGAATTTAAGGATAGTACGTTTACGATTTATTTATTAGAATGAAAATGTAAAAAAAAATAAATAATGTGCAATTTAAACATACAGAAAATTATTTCTAATAAAATATACCATATCATTTTAATTTTCGTCGTTGAAACAACGCTCTATTTGACCTTAGATTTTAGTACGCGCCCTGAGCAAGCTTGAGGTCGGATCACACCTTGTTTTGGCCCAAGCGCCCTTTCACCATACGTCAGAATGTCATCCTCCTCCAACTCCCCCAAATTCTCCAAAACTGTCTGCCTCAAAAGGTGCATTCCAAAGTAACATGCAACAAAAAAACTAACGTAAACACACAAGCTAGCGAAGAGAAAGCCCAGCGTGACTTCTCAGTAGTGCAGACCGATGCACACCGGGTTTTGCGTTGTCCTAGACCTCGTTTGAGCCCGCCAATCTGTGATAAAAAATCCCTCCCCCACCCCACACCCCCCACCTCCACCACAGGTTGAGAACCACTGCTCTGAACATATTGGTCCATGGGCCAGACCATATGTTGGTACCATCTGAGAGGGCAAAAGTTTACCTCTACTAAGTTGTTTATGGGGTTAATATAAATGATTTAATATGTGATAACCTTTGCACAAAAGCAGCTTTTCATACTTTTTTTCATGTTACAATTTTTGGGGGTCGGCGCCTTTGCGAAATGTGCAAAATCGGCCAGTATCATGTGAAAATTGATGTTATTGGGCATTACATAACATTACCAGAATTATTTGGTTCATCATAATCGTGCAAAAGAATGCAACTTTCAACTTTCAGCTTTCAGCATTTCAGTTTTCAGCTATTTCAGTTTTCAATGGAAACGTTGCTGCTTCTAGGGAGACCGCTGAATCTGAAAAAACTTGGAGCTTTCAGGTATAGAACTTGAGCTAATTTTATTTCAGATACCACCAGCGCATTAAGCATCATATATATTTAAATAGTTAAGTTATTTTAGTTAATAATAACTAATACTAGGATAATAAGACTGAATAACACTTTCCGATTTCGATGAGCCCATGCCGATAGCAGTAACATACGATTGGAACAGTCTGCAACATCATTCAAGGGAACTGGCCATAATAGATAAGAAGTAACGTTGTGCTCTTGAATGTTTTGTGATGAAAAAAGTAATGTACCTTTCTATCTATGTTACAGGTGTTGATAGTGTCCTGAAAGCAATGATGAATCCCAAAGAAGACAGTACATGCCAAAGAAACGGGCACGCATGACCTGTATCATCCATTGCTCCAATGAGGCTTCAGACAATCTAGTTTCACCACAGAACCTAGATTCATGGAAATCGCTGCTGAGAACGGCAGAGATCAGACAGCATATCCCTATTTTGGAGCTGGCCAAAAACTTGCCCGAGGGAGAAGTCCCACCAGTTCAGTATCATCGTAAGTGCCGTAGGATTTTCACGATGAAGAAGCTTCTGGACGCCATCACCAAAAGAGCTGATTCTGTGCAACCTGGAGAAGACCATTCTAGATCATCTAGAGAGGCACCAAGCACTTCAAAAGTATTTGAAAAACAGTGTATCTTCTGTGAAAAATCTAGCAAATATCTACAGGGTCAAAACACTAGGGAACCCCTCGTACAGTGCTCTAAGTTACGTGCTGATGACCAAATTCGAAAAGCAGCAACCAACAGGCAAGATCAGAGACTGCTTGCCATCACTAGTAGAGAACTTGTTGCTGCTGAGGGACACTACCACAGGTCCTGCTACCGTGCATATACACGTGGAGAGTCTGCTGACACATCTGATGCAGTGGAACAAGACGATTCAGAGGCACAGTATGAGGCTGCAGAAATGCACGCCTATGAGGAACTGTTCTTGCATATGAGGAATGAGCTCTTCCCGAACCCACAAATACTAGCCATGGCAGACCTCACATCCAAGGTACTGTCAACAATGAGCTCTTTCGGTATCAGTCAGGTAAAAGATTCGACCAAGAAACATCATCGACGTAAGTTGGAGACTGAGTTTGCAGGGTCCATCCATATTATTTCTGATGACGAAGGAAAGCTCCTTTTATACCCAGACTGCCTGTCTATGAGAGAGCTTGCCAAACACGCCTACACCTTGAAAATGGAGCTAATACATGCTAAGAATGTCAACTCTGGAGATGTGGTGAAAAAGGCAGCTTTGCAGATGAGAAATGATATTAAAAGACAAGACACCAGTCCAGCGGGGCCACCTAATGTAGAGCGAGATGAGGACCTCATTCCTCAGGCAATCACTGAGTTCCTGCAAACACTGCTGACGGGAGAATGTGAGTCCAAAAATCCATCTGAAAGTGTCAAAAGACTTGTTACGTCTTTTGGTAGTGATTTAGTCTTTGCCGTTACCTGTGGTAAGAAGAAACCACCGAAGCACCTACTACTACCATTTACTGTGAAGACACTGACAGGAAACACGGAACTAACAGACTCTGATGTAGACGATGATGGTGACTGAATCACAAGTGTCGTAATATAGTTGGAAGTTTGGACTTTACTAACAATGGTATCGGCTCAATTTAGGTTGAGTCAAAGTATGTTAAGTTGAACACACCTGTTATTAAAATAGAGTGAACCAAGTCTAGTGTGCCAGATGTATAGTAAATGATGCCGCAAGATTCACTGTATCATCAACCAATTATTCAGTTCACACTAATTACCTCTAAGTAGGTTTCCGTATATAACATCTGCATTGTGTTTTATAAAATAAAGGAGTAATTAAACTATATGACATATCACATTATTTAGTCGTCAACTTATAAAATGCAACTTGGTTGATTTGTTGACTACAGGAAACTTGGCAGTAGTAAATAAATAAATAAAAAAATAATAATCTGAAATTACTGACCAAATGCATTGCAAATTTGTCGAAAGCAGCCTGAATATTAATGCATAACTGAGAATATGTACTTAGGCTAGTAAGTAGGGCCGTTATATGTATTTATTGGTGATTAGCAAGTCCTGGGTGGACATAATGACATAGCTGATGCTCTGAGAAAGTGTCTTTCTGAGTCGAACCGATGTTAGAACTTGGGTCTGTCTATTCAAGAGGCGATTACCAGTAATAAGCTGCCACTCTGCAAGGGTTATCATGTCAAATTGTGATCTAGGGATATACACCAATAAAAAAAATAGCAACCAGAATTTGCCCCACCCAGGTGGTACCCATACGTAAAATTTTGGGTCTTGGCCCTTGGACTATATGACTATTAGCCGTCAGGAATCGTTCAGGAATCGTCAGGAATCATCAGGAGAGGGTTTTCCAGAGTCAGCAACACAGAACGATCTCAACCAGACCCACTACGATGGATATGGCCAAGCAGAAGGCGTACACGATGAACACTCCCTGAAAAGACATGAGAAGAAGAATAGCATAATTACTATAGTAGATTCACATCAACCGTGCATTTGACGTCTGGGCCAGTCCCTTACGACGCTCCTGATTGGCTGTTGATAAGCCAACCACAGGGCTGGAAACTCTCCTCAGTCTCTCTCTCTCGAGAGTTCACATGGGCAGGATGTATGTTCCATCTCTCCTGAGGTATACGTCTTTCAGGAGAGGTGGAACACACATTCTACCTATGTGAACTCTCTCGAGAAACTGAGTTTTTCCAGCCCTGCGATTGGTTTATCAACAGCCAATCAGGAGCGTGACTGGCCTAGACGTCAAATGCACGGTTGATGTGAATCTACAATAGGAGAGAGACAGACAGACAGACAGACAGACAGACAGACAGAGAGGTAAAGACCCATGTTTTTCTGAATAAGCAACGAATTCTTTAAAAAGGCAGCGCCCTTGAATCATATATATATACGTGACTTCACTAGTCCTGACGTCTGTATAATAGCTATACTGGTGGTTAAGTGACTGAATATTATCATTATAAATGAGAGTCATCTGGACAAACATAGGTATGGATTCATTTGAAATAAACCGCCAATTAATTAACATTACCTGTAGATCTATCAGTGGTCTCGATGCGTCATCTGACTTGGCTCGAGTTAAATTCATTTCTCTTCGAAAGTCTTCGGCCAGTTTCTGAAAAATCAGACAATCGTGTTTTAAGAATGGGATGGAATGGAATAAACTGATGCTTAGGCCATAGGCCAAGCGTTTGGACCTATGAGGTCATCCAGAGCTGGAAAGGAAATTGAGAGCAGGTAGGTTTGAAAGGTATATGAAAATGTCAGGAGAGGGTGGATTAGAAAGAGAATATGAATGGAGGTGCAGTAAAAGGAATGAAAAGGGGTTGCAGCTAGGGGCCTAAGGAAGGGACGCCGCAAAGGATCTCTAGTTATGCCTACAGTGTACCGCTAGAGGTTCACTGAAAACACTACTTCTCCTACGGAGAGGGTGTTTTAAGAAGCTGTCTCTATTTATCTTTACACACACACACGTATATATATATATATATATATATAATATATATATATATTATATATATATATATATGAATTTGATTATTTAGATATCAATTACACTAAGGAATAGATATTTGTGAACTAGTATAATAATACATTAGCGATGGGAAAAGATAATTAGTTCCTTTGCTCAGGTTATGATATATATATATATATATATATATATATATATATATATATATATATATATATATATATAATATATACACACACACACACACACACACACACATATATAATATATATATATATATATATATATATATATATATATATATATATATATATATATATATATATATATATATATATATATATATATATATTATTTTAACGGATTTGAAACCATTAAACCATTGTTAAAAGCTTTTAATGTCAACCTTGTTTCTTCCTATAATAACACACTAAAAAGAATGTTAATAAAAAATGGCCCCAGAGAAAGCAACAACATAATATATAAAATTCCATGTATGGATTGTCCCTCATTCTATCTCGGACAGTCCAGCAAAGGCTTAGAAGTAAGGCTAAGCCAGCATAAATACTCTGTAAAAACTGGGCAAAAATCTAATGCATTATTTATTCATTTAAGTGAAAACAACCACCGAATTAATTGGATTGACAGTTCAGTAATTGCACGGTCAAGAGATGTCCTATCACGAAATCTTTTAGAATCTGCTTTAATACAACTTACTTTTCATTGTAATTTCAATGTTAGTCGTGGCCTTTTTCGTTTAGACCCTTGTATCTGTAACATGTTTAAGAATGACCTCAAAGATATAATTACTGACTTAAATAAAAATCAGTTGCCTTAGAGTTATTAAATTTTATTGTAATGTATGTCTGTCATGTTTTGTGAATATGGTTTTGTTTACCAGGTTCCGAATAGCTGTCACCTATAATCCTTTAATTGTCTGGAGATTGTATCTGAGATGATTGTCTTAAACCTTTAATTGCACCCTTTGTTTATGCTTGTTTGGGAAGGTTTCTTATCTTACCTTAGTGTCGATTCGGTATCTAGTACATCCCTTTATAATCCCTATCTGTCAGTTATACGAACCTTCTTGTATTGTCTTTTCTCGTATTTTGTCAGTATTCTGCTCAGTAAAGGACTTTTAAGTCGAAAGATCTTGCAGACTCCTTCGTTTATTTTTCCTTTGTGGCATTTATCTTTATATATATATATATATATATATATAATATATATATATATATATATATATATATATATATATATATATATATATATATATATATATATATATATATATATATATATATATATATATATAATATATGTATATATAAATAAAAATATGTATATATTTATTTATATATATATATAATATATATATATATATATATATATATATATATATATATATATATTATATATTATATATATACATATATATATATATATATATATATATATATATATATATATATACTTATATATATTATATATATATATATATATAATATATATATATATTGCTCCATAAAGTCCCAGTACCATTATAAGCAATAAATGCTTATAATGGTGGACTTTATGGACACCCTGTGTAAGTAACTGAGTATGATCATGAAAATGAAGGTGACTTGGCAATGATAAAAAAAAAGAGCCTAGTATCTGAAAGTGAATTCTCATAGCCTATAGTCATAGATATAGAGTACCCTCTATAGGGTAAACAACTGAGTGGACTAGCTGTGGCCACCTTAACTATGTTCGGAGCCCCCCAACCCCCATCAGAAAAAAAGTACTTTAACACGTCCCAACACCGGAGATGAGCACCAGTCACGAGTCTCATGTCTGGAGGTGTTGCTCCCACGACCTATAACTCGTGACTGGTGCCCATCTCCGGTGTCAGGACGTGTTAAAGTACTTTTTCTGAGGGTGGGTACTAACACGGTTAAGATGGCGGCAGCTAGTCCACTTGGTTGTTTACCCTATCTATGACACGGGAACTAAATAAACTTCCATTAGAATCATTAGGACGTACTACGTCCTTCAGGGAGAAGAAGAACCTTCAATTAAAATCATTACATACGTTGAGCCAGTAGGTTGGGAGACCGGCTTCGACGAAGCGCTGCAAGTACTTGTCGAGCTTGTGCTTCCAGGCGGTCTTCTTCGGGTAGATTCAGCCAATGTAGCTTGAGAAAAACGCCTGCTCCAGGAAGTAGGTGTTCCAGGCCTTGAAGAGGATGACCATGTAGCGGAAGTACTCGGTGCCTTCCATGAATGCCTCCACCTGGAATTCGTTTCCAAAATACGGCGAAACGGTCCGCCATCTTGAAATTGAATCATTCCAGAATTTAACAATGGTTTGTTTATATTAGATTAGGCTAGTCTTATATATCAGCGCGTATCCTTCTGTAAAGGTGGCCTTCAAGCTTAGCAATCACTGAGTCACTAATAGATGCACAAGGTTTTTTTTTTAAGGGTAAATTGGGAAAAACCGTTAAAGAAGTTCGACTGTCATGCTGGAATAAGTTTCAGCTTGAAGGTAAAGTAATCACAGGTAATAAATGTAAATTTAGACGGATGTCAGTGCAAAATATAAGAAACAAACCCATATCACTTTAAAATGGAAAACCTATTCTTTGAAAGTGATACTGTGAATGCACAGTAAAACCTGCTCCTAGAGATAAGTGAGCACACGATGTCTCCTCGTAGGATGGATGGACTAACAAGTCTTTGAGACATCCTAATCCTTGTAACTCTTCTCTCTCTCTCTCTCTCTCTCTCTTTAGTCTAAGCCTTCCCACTAGTAGTAGTACCACGTCACAGCCCTCCTTGTAACTCTCTCTCTCTCTCTTTAGAGTACCATATCAAAGCACTCCTTGTAACTCTCTCTCTCTCTCTCTCTCTCTCTCTCTCTCTCTCTCTCTCTCTTTAGTCTAAGCCTTCCCGGGACGTAGTAGTACCATATCAAAGCCAGCCTGGTAATCGTTATTGGGCAAGAACTGCAGTTTGTCTCCCAATTTCATCAAGGTTTTGTCCCCCGACTGCTTCATGACGCTGGGCATGTAATTCCCATAGTCAATCATCACGGGTCTGGAAATGGAAAGATTTTTTAAAAATTAGAATCACAGATGGCATCATGTGAATATTGACAGTATACCAATATATCTATACGAGCAGTGTGTCAGACTCTCTCAAACTCTTGGATAATTATCATAGCTCTTTTACTCGAATACTCCTTGCCACTATTGCATCATTCGGCTCTTCCTATGTTGTGTACAGTACTCCATATTCAAACGAATCAGAATATCCCAACTGGCCTGTTATGTTCTGAGATCTATGTTTATTATTTTGACTCCCGACTTAATTCCCAATACAGCTCCCTAAAATATCGTGCTTCTATCAGCATCATTTACCCGCATATTCTCTTCTGCCAAGCAATTGCACCGTCAGCGCTCCCAACTGAATGAATGTTCTCATTATTTACGAGAGATCCGATTCTGCAACCTCTTGCAGTCTTCATCTTGTGCGCTTTGGCGGGAATCGCGATGAAGGCAATGAGGTTGCCGGTGTACGAGATCGAGAGAATCATTGCCATCAGCCACCAGTTTCCAACGAATATTCTGAAAGGAAAAACTTCAACAAAGACCAGGAAACAATCTTCACTGCCAACGAATATTCTGAAAGGAAAGACTTCAGTCTGCGTACTACAAAGACCAGGAAACAGTCTTCATTAAATTGATCTTGCAAACTGTACTACGTAAGACGACACAGATCTGATGCTGCAACCTGTAAATAACGATTAAAAGAGCAAGGTGAAAGAAAAATTGCTAGGCATACAGTTATTATGGTGCGAAATCGTCGGACTCAAATAGTCTCAAGGCCTGTCCGCACTAGGAAACATTATTTTGAAAAAAATTGTGCAAATAGTTTCTTGGAAACTGTTCCTAAACAGTCTGCAAACTTTGTTTCCAAACAACATTTCCTGGTGTGGACACGCCTTGACGGTAATGAGCACAATTTAAACACCACATGTGCAGCTTAATCACTGGGCATAGAACGATGTCGATGGATGCTCAAGTGTTCTACAATCCATAAATTTAATGTATGCGATGACTTATAAATTATTACAATGTAAAAGCCCATTCTTCTTCTTGCCATATTTCCTTTCTGCTGATAAACGTCATACACTGTCTTGCCAACTGCTCTCATCTGGTTAGACTTCCGTGAGACCTCTAACCCACAGCTGTCTCTTCTCCTGTTGTCTGAACTCAACTGTTGAAGCCTGATTTTGAGTATAGATTTGAAGCTTCTCTGAATGTGTCAAATTACCTGATGGACAGGTGGGACGTAGTGGGTGAGAAGTCCAGCCACAGGAGAGCCTTGGTGACCTCCATGAACAGCGAACTCGAGTCGAATGTCACTGCGCCCTTGATCTGTGGAGAAGAAGAAGTAGAAAGATTGATGTTTGATTTTGGCACCGTTGGAAAATATTCCACCTGGATCTGACATATGACGAAGGAATATGACACACCCATATCAGATTCTAACCCCTTTTATCACCAGATGGAAAATGATGCAATGTCATGTTATGTTTTCATTCCATAAACTAAGCAGTAACAGATGCAAGCATTTGTTTACCTTCTGCAAACACAAGAAGATGGGCACAAGCAACAGCGTCATCCCGATAGCTATCCAGGTGACCCAGCTGGAATTAGAAGGGAACAATGTGGCTTAATTGTAAATGAAACAGGGCGTGATCCGACTTCTAGCTTACTCTAGGTGCGTGCTAAAATCTACGGTCAAATAGAGCGTTGTTTCACCGACGGATACTAAAATAAATATGCTATATTTTATTAATAATTGTTCTGTGCTGTTTATCGTGCACTTTTTTTTTTTTTTTTTTTTTTTTAATTTTCGTTCTAATAAGTACATCATAAATATCCTGTCCTGAAATTCCTGTATCTTTAACTTAACATGAAAGAACTTTTTTCAAACCTTTTTTTTAGGCTTTTCCATAGGGCTTTCCCACTCCCCCCCCTCCCCCACCCCCACCCCCAAACCCGCAA
This sequence comes from Macrobrachium nipponense, assembly GCF_015104395.2. Classification (NCBI taxonomy): domain Eukaryota; kingdom Metazoa; phylum Arthropoda; class Malacostraca; order Decapoda; family Palaemonidae; genus Macrobrachium; species Macrobrachium nipponense. Next base: position 58,216,965 of record NC_061102.1, on the reverse strand, counting down.
CAAGACCTAAAAAGCAAGAACTAGAACAACAACAAGGTACTCTGTAGGCTTACCCCGAGTAAGCGAATATACTTCTGGCAATGTTATCACTTCCTGCTGGTAGAACATTATTTAAATCTGGAAACATTCATTCATAAAATGCAAAGATATGCATCTATGGAAACTAAAGAGCAAATAATATCTACGGGGTCCATTGCAAGTTGTCTCTCAAACTCAGACTCGGCTTCCTCATTCCCAGCACGGGCTCTTGCCAGGTAAAGAGCAGACACTCGGTGACGACGACCTTACCTGAAGGGGAAGATGATGGACGGCCACCTCGGTGGGGCATCAGGGTTCCTGATGACGAAGGAATCGGAATCCAGTAAGTAAGGGACGCTGAAGTCCACCGCCTGGAATCGGTCCTCAACCTTGGACATGACGTTGATGCAGAAGTCCCTTTTCAGTTTTTTTTTTTTTTTTTTTTTTTAAATTTGTGATTTTTTTTGTTATGGAAGAGAAGAAAAAGAGTGAATGTGTATATATATATATATATATATATATATATATATATATATATATATATATATGTATATATTGTCACTTTGTTGTGATATTTTATTCTTAACTATTTTATATTCTGGTTTTTTGTTATGTATATGAAGTGTATTATTATCCATTTAGTTTGTTTTCCTCCTCCCCGGTGGTTTGTCTGTTTGGTAATTGCCACTAATGACCATTCTGTCTTTCCATATATTTGTGAGCGAGTGGTGCTGTCACCGTGGCTGTGTCGGAGATTGTTTCGACGGAAGGAGTCAGTTGATCTCTGAGCCTTATTACTCCTGGTGACTTGGATTTGCTACGTATCGCCTACTTGGATTTACGATTATTCTTGAAGGATTTACGCTTCATCCTGCCTCACCTTCGGCTCAGTAAATGTCGAGGGGCTCTCGCTTAGCTAAGGTATAATTGATTAATATTTTTGGAATGTTCAGGCGATCTTTGTGATGCCCTTGGCTCTGGTTTGATTTGGACGTCCCGGGTTTTTTGGAGTTTCATCCTCGAGGACGTAGGATCGCTGATGTGTGAATCCTGTGGAATATCACTTTGTCACTTCACTTTTGTCTCTGGACGCAGGGGCATATAAGTAATTTTAAAGATCACGGCTATAACTCCAGTGTTACGGAGGACAGAAATACCTATATATAATTAAGGAGATCACGGTCACAGCTCCAGTGTTTAAGAGGAGGGAAACCACCGCTAGGGTTTAGTTTGTATTTGATAGGTTATTCTTGCTTTCCGTATACCTTCTCCTGTCTGAACCCCCTTCTCTTTGTGGATGTATCTTTGCTTTTTCCTATCTTAATTGGGTAAGTGTGTTCTTTTATAAATATTTCAGGGTGATTGGTTTTCAATAATATATGTATTCCGAGGTTCAGGAATAACTTCTGTCTAGATAGTGTATTAAAATTTAAGTATTTTTGTGGTGTTTCGTTTTCCCCCATGAATTAATTTTTGCACTTTGATAATATTTGAGAGCTATTCCACTGATTGTGGACTTAGTTTCTTGTTGTGAACAGAGTTTGGTAAGAAAGTTATTTAATTTTTAGTAACGGAGGAAAAGGACCGTTACAATATATATATATATATATTATATATATATATATATATATATATATATATATATATATATACATACATACATATATGTATATATATATATATATATATATATATATATATATATATATAGAGAGAGATGAGAGAGGAGAGACGAGAGAGAGAGAGAGACGAGAGAGAGAGAGAGAGAGAGAGAGAGAGAGAGAGTAACTACTCTGAAATGGGTAGTTCTTGGGGGTTTGGTGTTTGCCTTATGATACAAAAATCTTCTCTTTCGATTTGTGCTTTGCAGATTTTTGCATGGTTCCTGATATTTGTTGTCTCCTATCATTCAGTCTTCCTTTCTCTTAACTTAAGGTTGGTCGGCGGTCTCAGCTTTTAAATAATAATTTTTTTGTAATTGTATATTTTAGTAAATTTTAGTCTTTTTTTTTTACGATTTTTTAATTTTTAGTAAATTTAAGATTGTTTTTATAAATTTCTTATTTTAATTAATTGACAGATTCCCAGAAGATGTAATAAATGTTATTACGAAACGTTGGAATAAAGAACTATGTAGATTGGCCTGTTTCCTTCAGTCGACACTAATTTGATGCATTCCTTGGTCGTCACCTGCCTGCCCCTTGGTTGTATATATATATATATATATATATATATATATATATATATAATATATATATATATATATATATATATATATATATATATATATATTCGGCAGATAACATTAATAACATGTACTCTATCCTCAGTAGTTTTTATTATATTACAGGTTAAAGTTAGTCATTGTCCTGCTTCTGGCAATGCAACAAAACAGGCCACCACGGTCAGCTGAGAGTTTCATGGGCAGCTGTTCATACAGAATTATACCGAGACCGCATTTTTTGACAATTTTTAATTTACCAACAAATTCGAGATCAATGGAAAGGAATAAGTTAAAGAAAAAGAGATTTACCAACTATGATAATCTTACTAATCTTACTTCTCTCCTCTCCAGACCTATCCGATCATTCCCCGCCAAGAACCAGAGATGGTCCTCGGGCAGTTCATACACCTGGGAAATGAATTTCACGCATCTAAAAGATCAATCTTACCCTTAGGAACACAATTTATGAAACCCTGCGGAAGGTATACACTGTGGGAAAAAGATAAGTTAGTTTGAGAAATACTCAAACACAACATAGGCCTAGTATACCAGTCATAGACACTATCTAGACCTAGTATACCAGTCAGGCACAATCTAGGCCTAGTATACCAGTCACAGACACTATCAAGGCATAGCTTCGTATCTTCACTGTAGATCATATACGCTTGAAGAGACAAGATGCCCCGTAAGTATGTTAGTTTGAGAAATATTGTCAAACATTGTCTAGGCCTATATATTTTAGTACTAGTTACAGACACTACCAGGGCATAGTCTTGCATCTTCAGTGTATAGAGACGAGATATCTAGGAAATTTATGTAGATGATTGCTTTTTATTCCTTAAAAAAAACCTGTTAATTGCATTCGCCACCCACCCTAACACTGAGCTTGTGACCGGACCTGGCAGAGTTACTTGCCTGGTAAGTGAAATTGAGACGCCCAGCGATATCGTCCAGCATGTAGATACGCATCCCATGGGTGTCCTCGAGCGTCCTCCCCTTTACCATGTAGGGGAAACGTCGACCCAACTAGACAGGTGGAAGTAGTGACCATGGAAGCTCTCGAATCTGTCGGGAAACAGGACGTCGAAGGTCAAGGTGCTGTCATTTGGCGAACCTATGGACCCTCTCTTGATGACCTTGTTCCCTTTCCTGAAGGCTTCGTAGACCAGGATCTTGTAGATGGTGCGAGATTTTTGTTGCCTCAGGAGGGCCGTTGCGTTCTCATCCCCGCCGCCGGCGTTGATCAGTAGCAGGTGATCAGGGGCCCATACTGGGTGTGGCATGCCTTCTGCGAACATCATCACGGTCCCCACTTCATTATAAAAAAGAATATGGACGTCCATCCCGTTGTTATAATGCCCCATCCACACCTCGTCTGCCAATTCCCGGTCGCTGATGTTTACGATTATCAACTTGGACCGAGATTCTTCGTTCAGAAGACAGCTGACGGCATTCTGCATTTCGGGATGATCATCGTGAAGAAGGATGATGTTATAGTCCGTTGCGATGACTCGGAAGATGTGGATGAGTAAATCGGATGAACAAAAAGTAGTAGTGCTATTGGTGACATTTCGGCCTGCAAGAGGCAGCAGGATTGCCGTGCCCCTAGTCACACTGAGAACCTTCGCTGGATCTAATGTTTGGTTAGCTGCGTCTGATTCTAGTGGACTACCTCTCTGAGGTAGTACTACTTCCTCCTCCTCAGTGGCATCCATGTCCGCTACAGTTTCTGCATCCTCTGGAGTGTCCATTCCCAGCCTCTGACAGTATGAAGTGGGGGAGTAACTTGCGTTTGACCGAAGGCTTTTGAGACGCAGGGTCAAGATGCTGGTCAAGTGCTAGGCTGGTTCTGGGCCAGCCATCATGGCCGCTTTTAAACCCCCTCCACCAGGTCAAGCCATGCTGACTGGAAGTGCTGGCGATCAGCGACAGCGAGATGATGAGTGTGTACACTCGGCAAGGAAAGTTACGATACAGTTTTTATAAATCTTTTTCAATAATGCCACACCTGCCAACTCTAGAAAGGGGGCGGAGCTTCAAACTCATAGCGTTTGTTGCTTTCTAGATTTCCATTAACTTTACACCATAAAGATTCTGTAGAGATCCAGGGTAGAATATCGATCATCCTTTTTTAAAACCTACTGTGAAACCTTATTTATAAGTAATGTTTGACACAAAACTGGCGTAAAATTCATACGTAATTGAAGACGGATCTTAAACAATGAGAGAAAGGGTTTTAAAATTTGGGCAGTACTTGTGGAAATCGTGAGGAACATTACAGTAAAGAATGAAATATTATGACGATAAAGAGAGAAAGTGCGCAAGCATAGGCCTATCGATAGAGATACTTGATTCATTATATTTACTTTGAGAGATTAAATGATAATATTTTTCCAAGTGTTTCAAAAGTAGAGAGAGAGAGAGAGAGAGAGAGAGAGATGGGGAAAAACACTTGGAAGAGGAAGAGAGAGAGAGCGCGCAAGCAGAGGCCTATCTATAGAGATACTTAATTCATTATATTTACTTTGAAAGACTGAGTGATAATATTTTTTCAAATGCGTTTAAAAGTGGAGAGAGAGAGAGAGAGAGAGAGAGAGAGAGAGAGAGAGAGAGAGAAATCTGCTTACTTGAAAGCTTAGGCCTATTTATAACTACTTAATTTCATTATATTTTCTTTGGGAGATTGAGTGGTAATATATATTTTTAAAGTATGTTTTAGAAGGATCATAATATTCAAGTTAATTCTCTAAGTAATTCATACCCTAATCTTGATTTCATTCGACAGTTGCTGTAACATTCAGATTGTAAAAAGACGTGGAAAATTTCAGACACAGGCTGCGGTCATTCTTGCTCTCTTGATATAGTCTGTACTTTTGAAAATCGGGTTTCATCCACAAATCATTCACGAAAAAAGCTGTGTTAAGTAAAAATATTTATTACCACAAATAACTCTATGTATTACACAGGCAATTAAAGTTTTATATCGTGCAAACAATGCTGATGTGTTGGGATATCTTTCAGCCTCGCGGCAAAGAAATGCAGTCGTGTCCGGCTTTAGGCTACTACGAACTGCTTTGTAATGGGAGCATATAGCCAGAAAATCTTTGAGCTGACATGCTACTTTAACCTTGATAAAGATTTATGTTTAAAGACAGTAGCTTTGTATACAGCAACTAGCATTCGATCCATGTCAACGTCAAAGTAATCAAAGTGTGAAATCCGTTGCGTAAGCCAGTATCCAGTAACTTGCGTTTTCCCGCTCGAAGTTCCAGTGCTCCTCCTCACATCATAGAAAACGCTCTTGCGGATGCAACTAGATTCGCTCAACCTACCTTAACCGTCGCAACATTGACTGCCATTGACGTCAGCTAACTTTAATGGCTTTGGAATACAAACCTCAGTTTGTAGAAACTAAAATAATTGAATTCATCACTTACGATGATGCAATAATAACCACGTTCACGAAGGAAAATGCGTAAATATTGTCGTCGTGATACATAGTACTACAATCAGAAATTCACATTCTATCTACCAGATCTCTATGAACGAATCCATTTGAGAAAGTCCAATTACTTCGGACATATATCGTGTTTTTAGGTATCTGAACGCTTTTGCTTTTCAGTTTTAACTTATATGATATAATTTGCAGTGTATTTTCATATCCTAGAGTAAAATTAGCGATATAATTTCTTTTCAGTAAAACCAAATGGGAAATTCGATGAACGAAAGCTACTGAAAACTGTATTTTCATTTTTCTTGTCGAGTTTACATCACCTGGAAATAAAGAAACAGAAACAACTTAACACTTTTACCTATCTATTCACCAGCACGTTATGGGAAATGTTTACGTTCAAGTGAATAAATAAATAAACACCATTACCTTCATTGAAATTGAGCGTGTAGACCTATCAATACATACGTTAACTTTAATTTCAAATATTTCTTTGCAGAGTTGCACGCCTGCCATGACCTGTAATGTTCGATGGAGGAATTCAGTCACATTCATTCCAAGGTGGGAATACCTTTGTTCGGTCACCTGTACGTAGACGCAATTCGATTGATATCAATTACTTACGTTAAAATGAAAAAAAAAAAAAAAAAAACACGTACATACGTATAATTTTGTGGACATGTTTACGAACTGCCACTTAGTTATTGGCAGAGATAAAATCACAAGTAATTGCAGGACGAATTCCGTCCCGTGAAATAAAGGCACCGAAGACTTGGCAATTTCAGCGGCTTAATCGTTTATCGCTTTCTCGTTCCGTTGTAGAGCGATAATCGTCTGTTGATATGATTCCCGGTTGGTTTGTTTTGCTCTTAATGAGGCGACATTAGAATTTATTATCACGGGGCGTCTGGTGTTCAGTGAACTTACCAGCTGTTGATGCGTGTGCACTATGTATCAGAGAGAGAGAGAGAGAGAAGAGAGAGAGAGAGAGAGAGAGCATACACTCTTTGCCATTAGAGAGAGAGAAGAGAGAGAGAGAGAGAGAGAGAGAGAAAGCAGGAACGCTTTTTCATAAGCAGAAGAGAAAGCATACACCCTTTCCCATTAGACGGAGAGAGAGAGATAGAGAGAGAGAGAGCATGAACGCTTTTATGCATGAATCTTTTCTGATTAGAAAGAGAGAGAGAGATGACTCTTTCCAACTGGAGAGACAACATTATGTGGAAATAGGATGCAGAATTTGCGTCAGAATTATAAAGAAATATCAAGGAAAATATTTAATAATTCCATATTACCGAAAGTCAAAGATTTTGATTAGAAGCTGACCATACAAAACAATTTCAAAAATCCCACACATATATACGAAAATATAAAGCATACGTTAAACACTGACGTCTCGAAATCTCAGCATTTAGATGAGAATATATTTCAAAACTATAGAGCTTAGTATTAACGTCGAAAGTCCAACAGAACAACTTACAATATCGCGGTCAGTTAAGAAACCCATGTTCCCAAGCTGCCAGGACCTGTAGTAGTGTTTCTCTGGTGATGCTACCTCTGGAACGAAGGGCGTAGTTTTTCGTTTAGATTCTCACTTTACTCGAGTACAGAGGGAAACTTATAAACGATTGGCCGACGTGGTATCATTTCAGAGCCGGATCTGACCAATGAGGTTGAAGCTTTACTGTGCCTTCGAGATTAAAAGAAAAAAAAAAACCATCTACGAAATTATAATATCATCTGCATTCTTAATCATTCACCCAGATGTAAAGACGTGACATTTGGTGAAATTAGCATATTTCTTTCTGCCGGGTTTCCATAGCGTAATCTATCCCTGCTGCAATTAATTTTCCTGGCCAAAAAAATGTTCATTGCAGTTCAATATTGCAATGCGAACTTCGCTGTCAGGAGAGGATGGTCGTAAATCTAATAGGTTAGATTTCAGGACCCGAATTGCCTTGCAGAAGAGGTACTCATACTGTCATACGTATACATGTAGTATTTGCTGGTAGATTTTGTACTTATTGTCCGTCATTACCTTTATTTTGTATAGTTTTGTATTTGTACGCTGGGCAACTATGATAATGATGAGACCTTGATATGATTATTGTAACAACATACACAAAGATAAGCATTCATGATTTTTATGTGTACGTTCGTATATATATATATCTATATATTATATATATATATATATATATATATATATATATATATAATATATAGTGTGTGTGTGTGTATTACATTTTTTTTATTAAAGAACTTATAGGAGGATTAATGAGTCATTCGATTTATGCTTCACTGACATATAATTTCAAGAAATTAGTCACCAAATACCTATATACTTTATCCAAATCGACGACAGTCACGATTCAATGATTTCATGGTCATTTATTTACTTAATTTGCTTCTCGAGGAAATATAACGTGTTTCTGAGCGACTGCATCCGTTGATTTTATCCACATTTCTTCGTCTTCCAGTTTAGCGCTGCACGAAGCAAGCGTGCAGCATCACCTCCACAGCGAACACAGAGCCAGCAACCTCGAGCCCCAGCAACAGCAAGAACAGCGGACCTTGCATGTGGACGATGGTCAAAGCCTGACTTGCTTCTGTGCGTTGGTCGCTCTTCGCTTCTTCCTCTTCTTCTTTTTCTTCAATTTCCTCGTCGTCTCCCGCCCGAGTTTCTTCTTCCTGCTGTTGCTGCTGAAAACGCTTCTTCTGTCGGCTGATTCGGCGAGCATCCTCGACGACCATGTCACCCCATTTCTCGATCAAGCCAGCCTGACGGGGACAGGGAGATAGGGGTAGACCTATAGCTCTATAGACATTGGGATATAGACATCTGCAAAGAATGACTCTCTCTCTCTCTCTCATTCATAAAATAATTCGTATTTTCTTTCTTTTGTTACAATGATAAACGGTTTTAATATCACCTATAAAGAATGGCGCTCTCTCTATCTATCTCTCTCTCTCTCTCATTCATATAATAATTCCCATTTCCTCTCATTTGTTATAATGATAAACGGTTATAATATCACCTACAAAGAATGGCTCTCTCTCTCTCTCATTCATATAATAATTCTCATTGTCTTTCTTTTGTTTTAATGATAAACGGTTATAATATCACCTACAAAGAATGGTTCTCTCTCTCTCTCTCACATATAATAATTTTTATTTCCTTTCTTTTGTTGTAATTATAAACGGTTATGATATCACCTTCTGCGGACACTTAACTAGACACAAATAAATTGAGAATTAAGCACCGAAATGATAAGAATTTGCTCGTTATTTAACAGAAATCGTCCCATCACGGTTAGAATACAGACACGAAACAATTCTTCATGAAATAATGACGTTCATACACTCGCGCATATTCTTAAGGCCCTCATACACTGAACGATTGTCTGAACGACTGTCAGTATCGTTCGCAAAAACACTGTGAAATGGCTTGTCTGAATGCAATATTGGGCGGAGCTTCGTGTCTGAAGAACGATCTCAGCGGGAATCTGTCACGACTAGGTGTGTGTGGGACGATAACGACAATCGTTCAGACAGTCGTTTAGACAATCGGTGAGTGTAAAGGGGCCTTTACTGACCTCATTAAAAGCCTGGATGCATCGGTCAATGACAGGCTTGAAAGGGGCGTCCCGTATGATGGGCCAAGCCGAATAACCGGGCCACACGTTTTGGCGCGCAACGTAAAGGCGGCTGGATGACTGGAGGGGTGTAAAGTGACGGGCTATCATCAGCTCCATGAAGCGTCGCTCGTACATGTAGGCTGAACTAAATGAAATAGTATGTATGTATATATATATATATATATATATATATATATACTATATATATATATATATATATATATATATAAGTCATATCACATTACCGTGATTCATATACCTATATCGAGCTACAATGTCCTTTAATATCTAATTCGCTCTACCTCGGAATTAATATATTTTCATATGAAAATATATTAATTCCGAGGTAGAGCGAATTAGATATTAAAGGACATTGTAGCTCGATATATGTATATGAATCACGGTAATGTGATATGACTTATGTAAATGCTACGTGTTGTCAAAAAGCGCTACTTAACTACCGGAGTCGAGGCGGGTTGATGTTGTCTCTAAACCAACGAATACTTCAGCGCGAGAAAGTATTTGAAGGTGAGAGACGGCATATACCTTTAAGCCTCTCGCGGTGGTTGGGTGGTATAGCTTCCACTGACGTTCCTGGATTTATAATGTACCTGCGTTCGCGCCCAAGTACAGGTAAATCTATTATCGAGAAAAAATTCCCCTTCGGTTAAGCACATATGAAAATATATTAATTCCAAGGTAGAGCGAATTAGATATTAAAGGACATTGTAGCTCGATATATATATATATATATTATATAATATATATATATATATATATATATATATATGCTAAACTAAAGGGAAATGTGTTTTTTATGTATATATCTAAATTGTGTTTTGGGTCTTCCTTATCAAATAATGGCTGAACTAAAATGAAATGTGATATATATATATATATATTATATATATATATATATATATATATATATATATATATATATATATATATATATACATAAATTGTTGTTTTGGGTCTTCCTTATCAAAAAATGAACCGCGAAGAATGTATCTGTTTTCGTACTACAAACTGGCATTACGGCGTCTTTAATACAGTTGCCATCGCCACAGAATGTGTAATTCGCTAAAATGATTTTATTCTCGAAAACAAAACATGACAGAATGTATACTTTCAACATTTTAAAAAGTTTGTTTTTGGATGAAAAAAAATGACAATGGTCACATAATACGTAATTCGCTAAACTGATTTTATCCTTGAAAAAAAATCTTGACAGAATGTATAATTCTTAAAATTTAAAAAGTCTGTTTTTGGATGAAAGGTTTTAGCTATAAACGCCACGAGAAAAAAAAATGAGATAGCACTGCCTATGCGAGAGCTATAGTCCTAATTGCTGTCAAGATCTACATAGATTTTTAGACTTTGATTGCTGTAATCAGTTAGCTAAGTTTTCCATCCGACTCACTTGGAAGCCTCGGCCATTTGCAGGCCTTCCCAGAAGGAGTCTACGAAGGTCACCCTTTCGCTGAGAGTTCGAAATTCGCTGGAGGGCGACTGCTTGAAGCCGTTGTAGAAGTCAACGGCGTCTGGAGGCATCGCTATCCTACAGGATTGAGACGTTTAATCACTCGCTTATAACTACACGGTGCTATAGATGTAGCACCTTCGAATATAGCATAACTGCCAGCAAAAGTCGTAAATAAGAAAAGGTTCTCATACTTGGCGTTCTTCGCTAGCAGCTGCGGGAGGTTCTCTGCCCTGGGCGGGTATTTGGGTATGGTCAAGAAAGCGGTTAGGTTTCCCCTGTAGGCCGTGCCCATGATGAAGGCGAACACCACCCAAAAGCCCACCAGAAGCCTCGCCGAATTCGTCGTGGACGGTTCGCTGGTGAAGTTCTGACCAAGGAGAGTTCCAGTCATTTCCAGGATGATCCTTCCAGGGAGACCCTTGTTCTCGCGGGTATTTCCGATATTGGTGATCTTTGAAGGCAAGAAGGCAGTTAGTACTAGGGGGAGTAGTAGGCTACATCTTTCAAATTCGCGTTATGAATTGTCGAATGTTATACAAACGAACTGCAAGGAAATAATAAAAGAAAATAATAATAATAATAATAATAATAATAATAATAAATAGGTATGATTTATCAGAAACACAAATGTAACAGAACAATGAAAAGTCCGACTGCAAAAAGTAGTACTAAGGGGAGTAAGTCTTTCAAAATCCACATTATGAAATGTCGAATGTTATACAAAACGAACTGCAAGGAAATAATAACAAACTAATAAAAATAAACAGGTGTGATTTATCAGAAGCACCAATGTAATAAACAATGACAAGTCCAACTGGAATAACTGCTTAAAAATGAATGCAAAGCCACGATACGGTTGCAATAAACGCAACCAATATGGAGTCATATAATCTATCGAACGCAGAATTAAATCAATATCTAGACTAACCACGATGAAAACGACGGGCATGATAATCATCATGGCCAGGATCGAAGCCCAGACTTGACCGGTCAGCGGATAATAGAGGCTTTGCCAGCGGGGCTTCAGCGTAGGCTTGGCCATACTGAACGTCAGCGTGGCAGGCTCAATGGGGACTGTGAAATCGAGTTCCTTCAGGAGGTGGGGCATGATGGCCAGCTTCATCGGGGACATGAAGGACACGCGTTGCTTCACCAGGAGGATGACCTGCGAGAGAAGTTGTTGTTTAATCAGAGAGTCAGTCAGTTAATCAATTTTGTCATCAATGGACAGAATCGTGAGAGTTACTAACAACTTTTGTTTTCGCTATAAGGATCAGAGCTCGGAAAAGGTATCTTAGTGAGTTAGTTTTCAATTAACTGCGATCTCTTTTAGTGTTCTCTTTACTGACTGCAAACCACCAATCGGGAAATCAATAAAAAAGAAGTTCAACTCCAGAAGACGTAAACCAGATAACCTTAAAATCGATTTCTCCACGACTTTATGAAATAATATCACACATCTCGTGACGTCAGAAAAAATCTGTTTTCTCAAGGTTTTAGAACTGGATTTTGAAGCATATTCAAAATAATGATAAAAAGACAGCAGTGATTTTAATAAGTTGAGTTAAGTATGATTTCGTTTATAAAAAGTAGAACGTTCAAAGCAAGATTTATATTGTTAAAAAGCACTTGGGGATACATGCCAATATTTTTTTTACTTCAAAATATGTCCATTCCATTTTTTGATAATTACTTTTTTTTATTTACGTAAATAGATTGTAATGCATATACAATATTATAAATAGAACGTTCAAAACAAGATTTATATTGTTAAAAGCACTTGGGGATAAATGTGAAATGTTTTTTCCTTCAACTTTTGCTTCAGTTAATGTAAATTACCCTCTAAACTAGTCTCTAATTACTTCAGGTATTTCTCAGGGTAGAGCTGGAAGCTCCTCTCTCTCTCTCTCTCTCTCTCTCTCTCTCTCTCTCTCTCTCTGTTATCAACCCCCACTGAATCACTGGCAACTTTTGCTTCAATCAATGTAGTACCCCACTCAACTAGTCAGTAATTACTTCAGGTATTTCTCAGGGTAGAGCTGGAAGTTCGAGACCACCGTCAGACCGTCCTCCTGGGACCAGCTTCCTACCCTGACCATCTGTCCTCGTCCACTCCTGCCGTATGGCAGGTAGCTGTAGACGCCGCCCCTAGAAATGAATGAACCAGTTAGTCAATAAATTATCTATATATTATATTACACTGCGTTATATTTACATAATCACCCACCTAGAGCCATCAGCCTTATCGTCGAAGTTCAGAACCATGGCGTTGGTCATGGAGAACACCCAGCTGGATTCCAGGAAGTCCCTCAGATCGTGCAGGGGAAGCTTCGTCACGGCCAGGACCTTCGTCTCCCACAGAAGGAGCCGATCTCGGTCTACACACCGGGAGAGCTCAGCCAGAAAGCGCGGGTCCTCGCTGACTGTCAGCAGGACGACGCATGGTGACGTCTGACGAAGCTGAGAGAAAGTCAAATTGAATCTTCGCTCTAGATTCTATATTCAAATGCGATTGCAATTCTGCTCCACCGAACCTACAATGTTGCCAACTGTAGGGTAATTGCCCTACGCGTAGGGTAATCTGGGCAAAATCTTGAACAACGGGGCAATATTTTCAAGTGTAGGGTAATTGTAACAAGGTAGATTTATATCAATATACTTATTAGTATTCATGATATTGCATATAAACATAATCTAAAGATTCATTTATTATCATAGCCGCAGAATGTTGGGTCATATTCAGTTATGTAGGATTATTTCTCGTTTGCTGTAGGGGGTGTAGGGTTAGAGCGGTTGGCGTCACTGCCGAACCATGGCGGTAAGAGGGAATGTTTTTGGGCTTCATTCCTTACCTGCTTCATGTGACTGACGGCTTCGGCGAAGCTATCTCTGGTTGAATTGGAGTAAGGGTCGAAAGGATCCAGTCCAAAAATAGCAGTGCCTGACCCACCAACGACAGAACCAGACAACTGCAAAATGAGAATAAATACAATCAACAGGGCTCTTTTTAGCTTACTCGGGGAGTAAGCCTACAAACTATACTATGTTGTTTTCGTTGTTCCTCCTTTTGTTGTTCTTATTGTGGAGGGAGGGGGTTAGGAAAGCCCTATGGAAAGTCTAAAAAGGTCTGAGAAAGGTGTTTTACGTTGAGTAAAAGATACAGGAATTTTAGGAGGGGATATTTATGATTTATTTATTGGAGTGAAATGTAAACAAATAAATAATATGCATATTAAACAGTAAAGAAAAACTATTTCTAATAAAATGTAGCGTATTTATTTCAATTTCCGTAGATGAAACAACGCTCTATTTGACCGTAGATGTTAGCATGCTCCCCGAGTAAGTTGGAGGTCGGATCACCCCTTGTTCTTACGCATTTACGAACGTCGTCCATCTAAAGATACTTTTTCTTTCTCCTTCTAATTCTCTGTCGTTTCTACAAGCGCAGAATTCAGGAGAATATGCTTTGAACATCTTTGTAATTATATTATCGCCAACTACGGGAATATTTTCTAGTCGAATCAAAGTAATGAATAACTAAACCTAACGATAGCGCGCCAATGAGCATACTCAGTGGCGTGACCGGTATCGTCTTAGCCTACCACCACGGTAGCCGCCAGTTCGATTCTTGGCATTCCACTGAGGGGTTAGAGATGTGTATTTCTGGTGATAGAAGTAGTTCACTCTCGACGTGGTTCGGAAGTCACGTGAAGCCGTTGGTCCCGTTGCTGAATAACCACTGGTTCCATGCAAAAGTAAAATCACCATACAAACAAACAAACAAGTTAGCGCGCCAATATATGCAAGTATACGAGCTGAATCGAGAGAAGACGCTTAATTCTATACTTTTGTTGTGAGATGAATAGGCATAAATTCTTGACTACCATAATGTTCAATTTTAAATATAATACTAAAAAAAGACCGGAATAGTGCCATAATAATGAGCGTTGTATATATATATATATATATATATATATATATATATATATATATATATATATATATATATATATGCAATCTGGATTAGTAAGAAAAATAAAAACACAAAAGAAGAAACGTGTGCCCTTGTTAAATGAAAACTAACTTATGACAGGTGGCTGTTGAGAAATTTATTTAAAGAAAAATCGAAAATCTATTCAGCAGAAAGTACATTATTTTTACTTCTGGTTCTTTCTGACCGATAGTAATTGTAAATATTGTATGTATATTTGATTTTGTAATGTTTTATAACACCCTACGTATTATGTAATGACCGATTTTTTTTTCTAATAAAAGGGAGAGAAAAATCTCACCTCTTTCAAGTGAGGAGAAGTTACGCCGTTGTCCGCAACCATTAGAATGGCACAGTTATCGGGAGTTGGTGTTGAGCCCAGAATATGCGATATTGTGTCGCTCACATTCTGGTAATGGTAGTTTTGTTTTCCTTCTACAAAAAAATAAAAATAATTACGAGCTTTAATTTTCAATCAACTTTCATCTCTCTCTCTCTCTCTCTCTCTCTCTCGTTTATATTCTACACTGTCTCTGGGTAAGTAAAATGTATAGTTTCTTGCCCTCTAATGCCACTTGTATATATATCTACACACACACACACACACACACACACACACACATATATATATTATATATATATATATATATAGTATATATATATATATATATATGCACACAAATATACGTATTATTCATTAGTTATCATACCTGTGTAGCGAAGTAGAAACGCAATACTTTTGTTAGTTAAAAGCATCACAGCCAATTGAAGAATGAATTCCGACGATTTTTTCATTATCTGAAATAATAATAATAATAATAATAATAATAATAATAATAATATAATAATAATAATAATAATAATAATAATAATAATAATATATAATTGATGGACTCCTAAGGAGGCAGGATGCAACCCGGAACCCCACACTATAAATACCACCCAGTCGAATTGGAGGACTGTGATAGAGCACATATATACAATAATAATAATAATAATAATAAGCCGAACCAAGTAAGAGACTCTGAGAAAACATATGGAGCAATCCGGTATCACACAACAAACATGCAACATGGCTCCAGGAAGCCAAGGAAGAAGAAACAGGGAGAATAAAACAAAGATTCACAGAGATCAAGACAGACACAAGTCAGACACCAACCTAAAGAAAATGCCAAAATCTGGAAAGCCCCAAGTCCTGATGAAGTCCATGGATACTGGCTCAAAAACTTCAAGGTCCTACACCCACGAATAGCAGAACAACTCCAGCATTGTATCTCAAATCACCATGCACCCAAATGGATGACCACAGGAAGGACATCCTTAGTACAAAAAGACAAGAGTAAGGGAAATATAGCCAGTAACTACAGGCCTATCACCTGCCTACCAATAATGTGGAAGTTACTAACAGGTATCATCAGTGAAAGGCTATACAACTACCTAGAGGAGACAAACACCATCCCCCACCAACAGAAAGGCTGCAGAAGGAAGTGTAGAGACACAAAAGACCAGCTCCTGATAGACAAAATGGTAATGAAGAACAGTAGGAGAAGGAAAACCAACCTAAGCATGGCATGGATAGACTATTCGACATGATACCACACACATGGCTAATAGAATGCCTGAAAATATATGGGGCAGAGGAAAACACCATCAGCTTCCTCAAAAATACAATGCGCAACTGGAATACAATACTTACAAGCTCTGGAATAAGACTAAGAAGAGGTTAATATCAGGAGAGGGATCTTCCAGGGAGACTCACTGTCCCCACTACTCTCCGTAGTAGCCATGATTACCATGACAAAAGTACTACAGAAGATGGATACCGGGTACCAACTCAAGAAAAGAGGCAACAGAATTAACCATCTGATGTTCATGGACGACATCAAGCTGTATGGTAAGAGCATCAAGGAAATAGATACCCTAATCCAGACTGTAGGGATTGTACCTGGGGACATCAGGATGGAGTTTGGAATGAAAAATGCGCCTTAGTCAACATACAAAAGGGCAAAGTAACAAGAACTGAAGGGATAAAGCTACCAGATGGGAGCAACATCAAACACATAGATGAGACTGGATACAAATACCTGGCAATAATGGAAGGAGGGGATATAAAACACCAACAGATGAAGGACACGATCAGGAAAGAATATATGCAGAGACTCAAGGCGATACTCAAGTCAAAACTCAACGCCGGAAATATGATAAAAGCCATAAACACATGGGCAGTGCCAGTAATCAGATACAGCGCAGGAATAGTCGAATGGACGAAGGCAGAACTCCGTAGCATAGATCAGAAAACGAGGAAACATATGACAATACACAAAGCACTACACCCAAGAGCAAATACGGACAGACTATACATAACATGAAAGGAAGGAGGGAGAGGACTACTAAGTATAGAGAACTGCATCAACATCGAGAACAGAGCACTGGGGCAATATCTGAAAACCAGTGAAGACGAGTGGCTAAAGAGTGCATGGGAAGGACTAATAAAAGTAGACGAACACCCAAAAATATACAGAGACAGGAGAATCACAAACAGAACAGAGGACTGGCACAACAAACCAATGCACGGGCAATACATGAGACAGACTAAAGAACTAGCCAGCGATGACACGTGGCAATGGCTACAGAGGGGAGAGCTAAAGAGGGAAACTGAAGGAATGATAACAGCGGCACAAGATCAGGCCCTAAGAACCAGATATGTTCAAAGAACGATAGATGGAAATAACATCTCTCCCATATGTAGGAAGTGCAATACAAAAAATGAAACCATAAACCACATAGCAAGCAAATGTCCGGCACTTGCACAGAACCAGTACAAAAAGAGGCATGATTTAGTGGCAAAAGCCCTCCACTGGAGCCTGTGCAAGAAATATCAGCTACCTTGCAGTAATAAGTGGTACAAGCACCAACCTGAAGGAGTGATAGAAAACGATCAGGTAAAGATCCTCTGGGGCTATGGTATCAGAACAGATAGGGTGATACGAGCAAATAGACCAGACGTGACGTTGATTGACAAAATCAAGAAGAAAGTATCACTCATTGAAGTCGCAATACCATGGGACACCAGAGTTGAAGAGAAAGAGAGGGAAAAAATGGATAAGTATCAAGATCTGAAAATAGAAATAAGAAGGATATGGGATATGCCAGTGGAAATTGTACCCATAATCATAGGAACACTAGGCACGATCCCAAGATCCCTGAAAAGGAATCTAGAAAAACTAGAGGCTGAAGTAGCTCCAGGACTCATGCAGAAGAGTGTGATCCTAGAAACGGCGCACATAGTAAGAAAAGTGATGGACTCCTAAGGAGGCAGGATGCAACCCGGAACCCCACGCTATAAATACCACCCAGTCGAACCGAAGGACTGTGATAGAGAAAAAAAATTAATAATAATAAAGCTACCAGCTGGGAGCAACATCAAACACATAGATGAGACGGGATACAAATACCTGGGAATAATGGAGGGAGGGGATATAAAACACCAGGAGATGAAGGACACGATCAGGAAAAGAATATATGCAGAGACTCAAGGTGATACTCAAGTCAAAACTCAACGCCGGAAATATGATAAAAGCCATAAACACATGGGCAGTGCCAGTAATCAGATACAGCGCAGGAATAGTCGAATGGACGAAGGCAGAACTCCGCAGCATAGATCAGAAAACCAGGAAACATATGACTATACACAAAGCACTACACCCAAGAGCAGATACGGACAGACTATACATAACACGAAAGGAAGGAGGGAGGGGACTACTAGGTAGTAGAGGACTGCGTCAACATCGAGAACAGAGCACTGGGGCAATATCTGAAAACCAGTGAAGACGAGTGGCTAAAGAGTGCATAGGAAGAAGGACTGATAAAAGTAGACGAACACTATACAGTCAGGAGAATGGCAAACAGAACAGAGGACTGGTACAACAAACCAATGCACGGACAATACATGAGACAGACTAAAGAACTAGCCAGCGGTGATACATGGCAATGGCTACAGAGGGGAGAGCTCAAGAAGGAAACTGAAGGAATGATAACAGCGGCAGAAGATCAGGCCCTAAGAACCACATATGTTCAAAGAACGATAGATGGAAATAACATCTCTCCCATATGTAGGAAGTGCAATACGAAAAATGAAACCATAAACCACATAGCAAGCGAATGTCCTGCACTTGCACAGAACCAGTACAAAAAAAAAGGCATGATTCAGTGGCAGAAGCCCTCCACTGGAGCCTGTGCAAGAAACATCAGCTATCTTGCTGTAATAAGTGGTATGAGCACCAACAAGAGACCAGACGTGACGTTGATTGACAAAATCAAGAAGAAAGTATCACTCACTGATGTCGCAATACTATGGGACACCAGAGTTGAAGAGAAAGAAAGGGAAAAAATGGATAAGTATCAAGACCTGAAAATAGAAATAAGAGGGATATGGGATATGCCAGTGGAAATTGTATCCCTAATCATAGGAACACTAGGCACGATCCCAAGATCCCTGAAAAGGAATCTAGAAAAACTAGAGGCTGAAGTAGCTCCAGGACTCATGCTAAGAGTGTGATCCTAGAAACGACGCACATAGTAAGAAAAGTGATGGACTCCCAAGGAGGCAGGATGCAACCCGGAACCCCACACTGTAAATACCACCCAGTCGAATTGGAGGACTGTGATAGACAAAAAATTAATAAATAAATAAATAAATAAATAAATAATAATCAAAAGCTCACCCAAAGAAAACTCTGACCATTGAAGAATTTTCTTCACTTACGATATTGGTATATGTATGTATGTACATAGTAAATTCAAGTATGTAATATAATTCAAATAAAAAAAAAAAAGATGTGTACAATCTAAGCTGGATATGTATTGTTACAAAGATGATAATACTCTCACCGGATAAAATTCTGAATGTGATGCTGTTAAAATTCTAAAATTTTCTCTAGTAAAAGATAAAAAAAAAAAAAAACTTACGTTCGAGCTGACGGTGTTAGCTGAGAGATCAAGCTGGAGCTAGCTAATAGCCTTATGCCAGCACCGTGGAGCCTTCTTCTTCTTCTTCCTCTTCGAAGTAGCCGTTACGAACGAATGCCCAGTGACCAAAGGGCGGCGTTTCTTGTCTTTTCACACCTCTCCAATTCCTTGGTTTTGCGCACTTGCCGCATTATTTATTGATTCGGTCAACAAGGAGAAACCGTCAACACGGTGCTATGATCGGGAATTCCTTTTGAAGTAGTCTCGAGTCTTTTGTTTTTGGTTGTTTCATGTTTTTATCGAATTCCTTTTCAACTTGCCGTCAAGCTGAATGGTAGATATGCCTGAGGAACAGGGGTCTTTTATATTCTATTTTATATGGCGGCTGGAGTGAATAGTTTTTTTTTATATATATACAAAGTTGCAATCTTATTACGAAAGTTTAGAATAACGTCAAACGCCCCCATGAGCTCCTTCCTTCAAGAAAATTCACAATACAGCATTCAACAATACCCCCTAAGACTGGTGGCTGACGTAACATTCCCCCCACCCAAAATAAATTTAATTAATTTAATTCACCATCACAAGAACAAGCCGAATTACCAACTGTAGCCCCTAGACCTACAGCCCCCTACCAGCAATTGTCACCTTCACGGGAAGTACGAGAAAGACAACTTCAGCAGGTATTCTCTCTCTCTCTCTCTCTCTCTCTTAATGGCTGCTTTTACTAAAAAGAAGAGGGAAAGAAATAAAGTTCTGTTGGGTGCCTTCTCATGTTGGGGTGGCTGGGAATGAGAAAGCTGACCAACTTGCAAAGTCTGCGGTCAGCTCCCCAGAACCCACAAGATGCCTACTACCATATCGGGATTTGTATCCTCTAGTAGGTCAGAGAATTAAAAAATGTTGGCAGTCCCAGTGGGAGGATATTTTAAACAATCAAAAAATGCGTAGTATCACGTCTTCAGTGTCTCCTTGGTCATATCCATATGTGCCAAGGAGACAAGAAACGATGTTGTGCAGATTGAGGATTGGACATACAAGACTCACCCATGGGTTCTTGATGTCTCGTGAAAATCCTCCGTTTTGCGAGAACTGTACTGTGCCCTTGACTGTGAGACATTTGCTGGTTGAATGTCCCAGACTTGGGAATTTGAGACATAGTTTCATGTCTTGGGGTCGTGACAGAGTAGGTAATTTTATCCTAGCTACAATTCTTGGAAAGGATTGTAATATAGAGCAGTTATATATTTTTATGAGGGAGGCTGGCCTCCTTAACCAAATTTAAATTATACAGATTGTCTATATAAGAACTTTTATATATGAACAAAATTTTTATATAATATATTTATAGATTTTTATATGAAATTTATCAAAAATTTAATTTTTTTATATTTAATTTATTTCGGTGTCAATTACCCAGATGTTGTGACGCCAGATATAATACAGAATCAATCAATCAATCTCTTTCTGTCACACTTTCCCTTAATCGCACGCTGCTGATAAGGCGCCTGATAGCGGATTCATGTCACCGCAGCCAAGAGATCAGCTCGGCATTCTGAACTAGCTCTGAAGTCGGGTTTTGGCGCGTCTAGAGAAACAGCTGTGACTCGTATAAACTTTATTCCTTTAATCTAGTATACTAACTTTTGCTCTAGTGATCTTACAAGAAGTCTTTCTTGTCACAACTTGATGGTAGTAAAACTTATAAGTCAAGGTGAAGTCACAACATCCTGGTTGTAAAACGTATGAGTCTAGGTGAAGAGTGCGCTTGTTAGGCCCCGTCCACACGAGCGAGCTCTGCTCGGTAAACTTTGCCTCATTGCGAGGTAAGCCTGTTGAACGCATTTATGCTGCTGTCCAAACGACGGTGGTTGGGTAGTGAAAGACTGGCAGTGACTGACACAGGATCAAGTTGTGTAGGGCAGCATGGATCGCAGGACACGCGAGAAAATCGCGCTGTCTATTGTTATAGCAATGTGTGCAAAAATAAAGGCAACAAAGCAGAAAAGGATGTGGTGTAAAGAGTGGTTACGAAGAAGAGAAGACATAGGAAGTCACGTGACAATATTGCGGGAACTGAAAAATGGTTATGAGGCAGATTCCATCAACTATATGAGAATGGACCCTAACAGTTTTTATAACATCTTATCGAAAGTGGAACCATATATAATGAAAGAAGATACCAACATGAGGCAAAGTATTTCAGCTGAAGCCCGACTGCATGCAACATTACTTTTTCAGTCAACAGGATGCAGCTACAGATCACTACAATACAGCACAAGGATTTCCAAGCAGAGTTT
>NC_061102.1:58149889-58189889 GCF_015104395.2 Macrobrachium nipponense | reverse complement strand
GAGTAAGGGAAATATAGCCAGTAACTACAGGCCTATCACCTGCCTACCAATAATGTGGAAGTTACTAACAGGTATCATCAGCAAAAGGCTGTACAACTACCTAGAGGAGACAAACACCATCCCCACCAACAGAAAGGCTGCAGAAGGAAGTGTAGGGGCACAAAAGACCAGCTCCTGATAGACAAAATGGTAATGAAGAACAGTAAGAAAAGGAAAACCAACCTAAGCATGGCATGGATAGACTATAAGAAAGCCTTCGACATGTATCCACACACATGGCTAATAGAATGCCTGAAAATATATGGGGCAGAGGAAATACCATCAGCTTCCTCAAAATACAATGCGCAACTGAATACAAATACTTACAAGCTCTGGAATAAAACTAGCAGAGGTTAATATCAGGAGACGAATCTTCCAGGGCGACTCACTGTCCCCACTACTCTTCGTAGTAGCCATGATTCCCATGACAAAAGTACTGCAGAAGATGGATGCTGGGTACCAACTCAAGAAAAGAGGCAACAGAATTAACCATCTGATGTTCATGGACGACATCAAGCTGTATGGTAAGAGCATCAAGGAAATAGATACCCTAATCCAGACTGTAAGGACATCAGGATGGAGTTTGGAATAGAAAAATGCGCCTTAGTCAACATACAAAAGGGCAAAGTAACAAGGACTGAAGGGATAAAGCTACCAGATGGGAGCAACATCAAACACATAGATGAGACTGGATACAAATACCTGGGAATAATGGGAGAGGGGGATATAAACCACCAAGAGATGAACGACACGATCAGGAAAGAATATATGCAGAGACTCAAGGCGATACTCAAGTCAAAACTCAACGCCGGAAATATGATAAAAGCCATAAACACATGGGCAGTGCCAGTAATCAGATACAGCGCAGGAATAGTCGAATGGACGAAGGCAGAACTCTGCAACAGACCAGAAAACTAGGAAACATATGACAATACACAAAGGACTACACCCAAGAGCAAATACGGACAGACTATACATAACACGAAAGGAAGGAGGGAGAGGACTACTAAGCA
This sequence comes from Macrobrachium nipponense, assembly GCF_015104395.2. NCBI lineage: Eukaryota > Metazoa > Arthropoda > Malacostraca > Decapoda > Palaemonidae > Macrobrachium > Macrobrachium nipponense. Next base: position 58,188,837 of record NC_061102.1, on the reverse strand, counting down.
TAGAGGACTGCGTCAACATCGAGAACAGAGCACTGGGGCAATATCCGAAAACCAGTGAAGACAAGTGGCTCAAGAGTGCATGGGAAGAAGGACTGATAAAAGTAGACGAAGACCCAGAAATATACAGAGAAGGGAGAATGACAAACAGAACAGAGGACTGGCACAACAAACCAATGCACGGGCAATACATGAGGCAGACTAAAGAAATGGCCAGCGATGACACATGGCAGTGGTTACAGAGGGGAGAGCTCAAGAAGAAAACTGAAGGAATGATAACAGCGGCACAAGATCAGGCCCTAAGAACCAGATATATCCAAAGAACGATAGATGGAAATAACATCTCTCCCATATGTAGGAAGTGCAATACGAAAAATGAGACCATAAACCACATAGCAAGCGAATGTCCGGCACTTGCACAGTACCAGTACAAAAAGAGGCATGATTCAGTAGCAAAAGCCCTCCCCTGGAGCCTGTGCATATAAATGCCACCAGTCGAATTGGAGGACTGTGATAAAGCAAAAAAAAAAAAAAAAAAAATAATAATAATAATAAATCATCTCCAAGAGAATTTGGAATTTAAGAACACTTCGAATTCTCATATTTCAGTTCTATGTTATTTGATATTGCTTCACGATTTGATGATTCCAAGATAACATTAAACATTCACACGAATGGCAAATGAACGCGAAGAAAGGCTTATATTGATCTGCCGTCCATTAATCTCACTCTATTATATTTATGACATAGCCCAAGACATGCACGAATAACTAAGGTCCATAGCTACGGAAGGAAGGAAAAATATATATAAAATTTTTTTCTTAAATAAACAAGAGGCAGAAACTGGATCACACTGATGTAAATCAGAAGAAAACGTAATGAATAGAGATGTTACCGAAGATTTGACCAGAGCAGAGCTTGAAATGACAAGGGATAATAAATAATAAAAAAAAAATAAATAATAAGCAAATAAATAAATAATAAATAAATAAATAAATAATAAATAATAATAAAATAACAAATAATAAACAATAAATAAATAAATAATGATAAATAAAAAATAATAAATAATAATAAATAAGTAAATAAAATAATAATAATAATAATGATAAATAATAATAATAATAATAATGAATATAAATAATTAAATAATAATAATAAATATAATAATAATAATAATAATAAATATAAATAATAATAATAAAATAATAATAATAAATAAATAATAATAATATAAATAATAATAATAATAAAAATAATAATAATAATAATAATAATAATAAGATAATAATAATAAATAATAATAATAATAATAAATAATAATTAATAATAATAATAATAATAATATAATAATAAATAATAATTAATAAAATAATAATAATCATAATAAATATAATAATAATAATAATAATATAATAATAATAAATATAAATAATATAAGATAACTAATAATAAGGTAATAAATAAATAATATAATAATAATAATATGCTGGAAGCAAACCCTATTTTAAACATGTTTTATCAAAATTAATTGTTGCCTCAGCTGCGTTAATTTTATAAGGTTCTTCTCTCTTTTCCTAATTATTGTTTTCTCATTTACTGCTTTTTGAGACATGCCAACCTTCGGTGCGTTGCTCACCAGTTGAAGCACCAATGAGAAAACAATAATTAGAAAAACAGAGAAGAACCTTTATAGAATTAACGCAGCTGAGGCAGCAATAATAATAATAATAATAGGGACAAAATCTCTATCGCGAGAGTATATATAATGTTGTAAAGGGTCCACAATAATACAAAGTTACAAGTCCGTGTATAATTTATGAAGACTTTACAGAAAGCTTTCGAACCCTTCCCTGGGTTCATCTACAGTCTAGGGAAGGGTTCGAAAGCTTTCTGTAAAGTATTAATAATTATACGCGGACTTTTAACACTTTGTATTATTGTGGACCCTTTACAACAAAATAATAATAATAACAATAATGGTAACTGAATTACCAGGACACTCCAAATCCTTTGAAATTTTATATTAATTTTTCTTAGAAAATTCACCATATCGTAAAGCCACACGTGACAAATCATCATCTGGAAGTAAAGGTGAAATCTTCGTATTAATTATCAGCTTGTGGTTATCGACCACTCTTGTCAACCAAGATTTATCTTGGCAATTAGAGAGCCCTCTCTCCTGAACCCTTTGAGATTGTGGTCCGTTAAGATATAAATTATATTTCAGTACACTGGTTAATTTGCATTTAAAACTTTTATTTAATCAGTCAGTTTATAAGATTACCCTTAATTACAAGTAATTATTTATATGCAGTGTAAGTATATGTATATAATCTTAGCCCAGTTATTTATTGATGAACTTATGCATGGATTTTAGACAAAACAACTATGAGTATACTTATAACAAAAATAGTATGAAATATAATTGATAAGTTGTAAAGAACCTTAAGGAATCTTCTTGTCACCTGATTGGTCATATGTCAGTAAGCTGTCTCCATAATGTACTAGACCGACAGATTTCCGTAGCATTACAATAAAGGGTGTTAATATATTTGGTTTTCACAGTTCCCATAAGTCATATTTACCTGACGTATTAATTATTATTATGAAAGGTAAAATAACGGGAAACTCTTGTTTATTTTCCTTTATTTATTTATTTGTGAAGGTTTTACATAAAATTGAGATTTACGGAAACTTACCCGTAGGTGATTTCTTTATCCGTTTAACAAAATTATTTCCATCAGTGAACAGCCCTGCTGCAAGCAAAGTCTCGATACTTCGATAAACTAGGGTTTCAAACACCCCTCCATCTTCATTTCAAATTATAGCAATGGTGACTTTCATACTCTGATTTGCAGCATCAGTATTGAAGTATGAATCACTTAATGCTTCTCATCCTCCCGATTAGTTAATTACTGTCCTTCTCTTAGGAACTGATTTGCAGCATCAGTGTCGAAGTATGAATCAATGCTTCTCATCCTCCTGATTAGTTAATTACTATCCTTCTCTTAGGGACGTTTGAGCTTTGTAGGAGAACGAGAACTTTGAGACGTCTACTTTTACTCTGTTAGAGAATCAAAGGAGCTTTGTTTGACCTTATCATCTTTGAATAGTTTGTAGTTTCTGTACTTTGCCGTCTTGAACTGTCTTGTCCCTTCTAGTGTCCTGATTGGTTAAAGTCTTTTCTTTAAGATTTTTAATGACGTAAAACCACTAATTCGTAAATTCATCAACTTTTCTACATTCCCTTCTTTTTTTTCTTTTTTTTAAGTTACCCAAATTCTCTCAAATTTAAACCTGTCATAATCACCTGGTAACTCCCATGTAAAACTTCTATCATTTCACCTGTTGCATTGATGGTATTCCATTTTTAGTGTAACAACACACCCCAAGGACCATTTTTTTCGGGTCTGGTCATCTATAGAGGTCATTTGGATGTCCGGAGGTGATTTGGCTGGCTACCAAGACCTGATAGGGGGTTCTTTAGTAGAGAGAGAGAAATTCAGTGCTGGCATATGGAGAACAATCCACTGGTAGAGAAAAATGCTGTGCTGGTAGAGAGAGAAATGTAGTACTATCTACGTTACTGAGTATCGAGTGCATAAAAGGCCAAACTGTGCCAGGTAAGAGTAAGTAGCAATAATGAACATTACTAAAATTTATAAGTGGCAGATGCCATTTTCAAGGTATGGTGAGAGAGTGTGCCTCTTTATAAGTGCCAACGTTATATCTGGACTACCAAATTTAAGTGTAAATTCGTTACGTTTCCAATGGAACAAAAGAATGGTTGAGTGATACCTATAAATAGGTTAGTTGACTAATAGTATGTTAGTGACGTCACAGGTATTGGTCTTAATGACGACAGTTATGGCACGAAATGTGCAAGGGTATTGTAACGTCAGTTTTAATGGCGTCATAGTTACGTCATGAAATGTGCAAAGGTATTGTGACGTCACCTAAGCTGTATTTTAAAATGATTACGTCATAGGTAACCAAGTTGGTTTAGAGGTATCGTGACGTCATGGTTTGGAGTAACCAACTAATGACGTCACTAAGGTTTACGTTCATTAGGTACTGTGACGTCATAGTTTTGACGTAATCGGATAAAAATCTTTTCATGACACTAAGCCCCTGTCCACACGGTCGAACTTTGCTCTGCAAACTTTGCTCAGTGTGACGTCAGAAACGGAGAAACGGCAAGAAAAGCTTCGTATAGGGCTTTCCTAATGTTTATCGAAGTATCGAAACTTTGCCTGCAGCAGGGCTGTTCACTGACGGAAATATTTTTGCTCAACGGATAAAGAAATCACCTACGGGTAAGTTTCCGTAAATCTCAATTTTATGTAAAATCTTCACAAATAAATGAATAAAGGAAAATAAACAAGAGTTTCCCATTATTTTACCTTTCTTTATGAATACGTCAGGTAAATATGACTTATGGGAACTTTGAAAACCAAATATATTAACACTCTTTATTGTAATGCTACGGAAATCTGTCAGTCTAGTCCATTATGGAGACAGCTTACTGACATTTGACCAATCAGGTGACAAGAAGATTCCTTAAGGTTCTTTACAACTTATCAATCATATTTCATACTATTTTTGTTATAAGTAAATAAGTATACTCATAGTTGTTTTGTCTAAAATCCATGCATAAGTTCATCAATAAATAACTGGGCTAAGATTATATACATATACATACACTGCATATAAATAATTACTTGCAATTAAGGGTAATCTTATAAACAGACTGATTGAATAAAAGTTTTAAATGCAAATTAACCAGTGTACTGAAATATAATTTATATCTTAACGGACCACAATCTCAAAGGGTTCAGGAGAGAGGGCTCTCTAATTGCCAAGATAAATCTTGGTTGACAAGAGTGGTCGATAACCACAGGCTGATAATTAAGGCATGCAGGTGTGTCATAAGCAACATGTTTTTATAGAAGCTGGCTTGGATAATCTTGTAAATAATTATCTTTGTCAGTTTGTTTTTATTTTCTTGTAAATACCTTTTTACAAATATGTTATCTGTATGTTTCATATTCATTTAGTGCATTTCTTTAAAATATTTGTGTTGCTTACTATTTCGTTTACGTTATTCATGATATTCTTATAAACTTCGTTGAAGATTAATGTCTTTAGGTTATTTGTTGCTACGTTTCTTTTGATTAAACTGTATTGGTCCTACTAAACCGGATTTCTTCTACTTGTTTATTTAATACATATCTTTGTACAAAGATGTGTGTGCGCCTCAGTATAATGTAATTAACTAAAATAAACACTTATCCCTTTAAACAACCATTTTCACTTAACGTGAATAGTAGAAAATAGCAGAAAAATGACGTCAGAGTACAGCAGAGTCACTGCCAGGCTCTCACTATCCAACTAGCGTCGTTCGGACAGCAGCATAAATGCGTACGACATGCTTAGCCCGCAAAAAGGCAAAGTTTACCGAGCAGAGCTCGACCGTGTGGACGGGGCCTAAGGTAATAAGTGACAGTCGTAGTTACGCCACAAGGTTACATGTATTAGGTACTATGAGGTATTGTGATGTAATAGTTATGACGTATGTACAGGTAAGGCATCCTTTTGAAGTTGAATCGTAGATGATGTAAGCATTGTAGACCAGGTGTATAATAGAGAAAATGAAAGACGCGTGTATAATCTGACATTCATATGAAAATGAGTTTCATTTGAAAGGTTAATTACCGATGATTAGTGTTAATAAAACATTTTTTTTTTTTACTCTGCCAATAATTCATTTCCTTATCATGCCTCTATGTAGAGATTCCCATAGATGGGACGACACGACCATTTTTTCCCATGGTTATCTTCTGCTGACGAAGGGCATACTTGAATTTTATTACGGCAGATGCCGGACATTCCCTGGAACATTTACGTCAGGCATATGGGTATATGCGCACCACAAAGGGCAGTCTCCCATATTCTGATGCGAAGATTTCATCTTTACTTCCAGATGATGATTTGTCACGTGTGGCTTTACGATATGGTGAATTTTCTAAGAAAAATTAATATAAAATTTCAAAGGATTTGGAGGGTCTTGGTAATTTATTTACCATTATTATTATTATTATTATTGTTATTTTGTTGTAAAGGGTCCACAATAATACAGTGTTAAAAGTCCGTGTATAATTATTAATACTTTACAGAAAGCTTTCGAACCCTTCCCTAGACTGTAGATGAACACAGGGAAGGGTTCGAAAGCTTTCTGTAAAGTCTTCATAAATTATACACGGACTTGTAACTTTGTATTATTGTGGACCCTTTACAACATTATATATACTCTCGCGATAGAGATTTTGTCCCTATTATTATTATTATTATTGCTGCCTCAGCTGCGTTAATTTTATAAAGGTTCTTCTCTATTTTTCTAATTATTGTTTTCTCATTGTTGCTTCAACTGGTGAGCAACGCACCGAAGGTTGGCATGTCTCAAAAAGCAGTAAATGAGAAAACAATAATTAGGAAAAAGAGAAGAACCTTTATAAAATTAACGCTGCTGAGGCAGCAATTAATTTTAATAAAACATGTTTAAAATAGGGTTTGCTTCCAGCATATTATTATTATAATTATTATTATTGTTTTTATTATTATCATTTATATCCCTTGTCATTTCAAGCTCTGCTCTGGTCATATCTTCGGTAACATCTCTATTCATTACCTTTTCTTCTGATTTACATCAGTGTGATCCAGTTTCGGCCTCTTGTTAATTTAAAAAAAAAATTATATATATTTTTCCTTCCTTCCGTAGCTATGGCCCTTAGTTATTCGTGCATGTCTTGGGCTATGTCATAAATATAATAGAGTGAGGTTAATGGACGGCAGACCAATATAAGCCTTTCTTCGCGTTCATTTGCCATTCATGTGAATGTTTAATGTTATCTTGGAATCATCAAATCATGAAGCAATATCAAATTTACATATATTTTTGCAATGTCTTATTTCAAGGTATAAAATATTAAAAAACCGTTATCACATATATGTTAACTGTGGCAACTCAAGGCTGAGATCATAGGTTGAAAAATTGTATTGTACTAGATGCCCTAACCATAGATAGGACTTCACCACCAGAAAGGATATCCATAAATACCTGAAATGTCTGTAGACTGGAAGAAATGCAATTTAGATTCATATAGGGAAAAATATTAAATGGAAAGGTGAATAAACCAATCACATAACCTTCCCCATTACGTTCAGGTGTCTTCTATGGTTAATGAATGAAAGGTTCTCACTAACACCCTATTAAATAGTACATGAAGATTAAAATATAACAAACGGGATTCATTTCTTACTGCCCATAACAGGATAACTGATAGGTACAAATATATGTATTGGTTAAGTTGGCATGTCTCCATAACTTTCAATTTCTTATCTCATCGTACTAATGCCTTTTGAACTATTGGGCTCCTGTGTGCCTGTCTGCATAAATATTGTTCCACCCTTGTAATATCATCATGGGTAACAGAAACTCATACTTTTACCCAATGAAAAAAAGTTATGTACAGTGTTTTTGTTAAACTCCTTGTCGATTTAGTTTAACTAAAGGCATGTCTTTTGTGGGTGAAAGTTTTATTACAAGACTGAAGCAGCATTACAATTTCTTTGAAGTCCTCTGAATGACATTTTGCTTCCTTGGCCACTCACATAAAGCTACAAAGACCATCACCTTCACTGAACTCAACAAACCTTGGACATCCATAGATCTTATCATTCTGAGGGAATGTGAAATTACCTTGCACAATCACAAGCTACTGGTGAACACAGCATAGATATCAGTGCATATTAATTCAAATTTGGTTGTCTTAATACAATAGAGGCCATTCCTAGTCAGGTGTGTGGATGTTTCGTGCCAAATTATATTCTATGCTCTTGGCAGACCAAGCAAAGGTTGCTGCTACTCTACTGACACTGATGAAAACATTAAGTGAAAGCAAGAATGATGCAACACAGTGACTGGTGGAGAAAAGGTAGACTTGATTAATGGAAGCCATTATCAGAATTTAAAATTTTATTTACCTTGAAGACTGCAGTGCTCATATCCATACTAGGATATGAGCACTGCACTGTCTTCAAGGTAAGTAAAATTTTAAATTCTGATAATGGCTTCAACACCAGGATCACTAAATGTCTGCCTCTACAGTTGAGTCCTAAGCCAATATTCCCACTGCTGTACTGCATGGCTTGTTACAGCTTTATCAATCAAATCCAACTAATGTTGAAAGCCACCAGACAGTAGGTACTCTACCCAACCCTCTCAAGGACATAAGATCACCCCTCAGGTCACCCCTCACGTTATGACGAGCCCTGTCCTTCTACCATCCAAACTATGTAAGCATTAAAATTGACAAATCAACTATGTACTGGAAACATGAAGCTTATTTTTGTAATCGGTTGTCTTGCAATTTGCAAGTTCTTGACCATTTTATACAGAAAGCCACTCCCTCTTTGTTTCTCCCCTATTCAGACTTCTTCCAAACAATTATAGGACCACAGTGGGAACTGTGGGGTTCTTGGGCAGAGAGTGAACACCACAAACAACAATGGTAAAATTGACTTCAAACACAAGCAGTGAAAACAATGGAACATGGAATGTAAAATTTAGGCCCAAGGTCATTTAGTTCATTTCCCATATTTTAAAAATATCAAGACATCCTGATGAAACATTTGCAGAGTTCAGTGAAGAATATGGGTTATATCATCATGCACTTGGACCCTTTGTTCAAGATTCAGGTTAACGATCTTCCACAAAACGCATGGCTATCTCGCTCATACCAAACCTTCACCCATGAAAATCACACCAGTAATGAAACACTACTTATCAAAAGAGCAAGTGTCCACAAACACAACAAATTAGGAATTTAGGATATGATATCTCGGTGTAAATGGGAGATGCAAAAATAAGAGAGCAGATGGAATCACTATGTAGGGGGAACAGAATGGAAAATATCTTGTGCCTGTGAAATATTTTTGCAACAAGCAGCTAAGCAGCTCAAGAATGTACCCTGAGATGCCTGTGAGACCAAACAGGATCTTCTTTACATTAACCAGTCTAGATACAGCTTGTCATCAACTTGTGGTTTATATATGCAAAAAATGGGAAAAATTTAAAAGCTAGCTATAATTAATTCAATGATGTTATTTAATCCCACCATGGTAAGATATCTGTGTCGTATCATTCATTCCTTCCTGGCAGCTCTCTCCAATTAACAGTGTAACATCCCTCCAAAAATCATATCAAGCGTAAGACTAACCCCAGCTTCTCGTCCATCGTGCTATTTCACCACTACAGTTGGTGTTACCCATTCATATAAGTTTGGTGTTCCCCACCCATAATAGTACCCAACTACCACCTGTGGTAACCCATTTTTGTTGGTCAAAAGTACACAAACCACAAAGTTATGAGAGAGAAAAAAAACTACATTTTGTGTTCTTGGCAAGAAATGGATTTGGAATATTGTTGCTGGTCTAAGCTCTCTGGAAAATGGTGTTACAAATAACCATACCTTAACCTCTCCACTGCAGCACCAGCCAAGGCATTATACATGCTAGTAATGAGATCCACCTTTCTATCATCAAATTTGTACACTTTTGAGACTAGTATTTTTGTTAGCTATACAAACCTGGTGTCTTTTAATGATGCAATGCTGTACCTTCTGCAATAACTGGTCTGGTCTACCTTGGTAGAAATGCTGTTCACTGGCGTCAATATATAATATGAGGGAGAACCCATTCGCTCCCTCACTCAGAAGCGAGGCATCATTTCACCATTCTGCAACAGGGAAATTGAGGGATTGGTTACAGGTCAAGTTGTAATAAAATATGTACTGCTTTTTTTGTATAGCTGCTATAGTATTTTGAAAAATTACTATTTATTTATTTAATAAAATCTGTGATTTGTTCCTAAAATACAAACCCTCATTTTATTTTCATATGGATGCTCAATTCTTAGTTGGAAGAAGATTTTAAGATAAAGCTTCATCTCCCAGTCAGTTACCCAGTGACATAAGTGAGCAGAGGAAGGATACATAACTCTTTTAAACTCCTGCAGTAGGTATATAAGCATCGTGGATGTCAAAGGCGGCAAGGACCAGCGTCTGTGTGGGACGTGTGGAACTTCACCCATGGAAAAAATGAGGACTGATTTTAACCATGTAGAAAGGTAAGGTAATTTTGCTCTCTATTGACTTATGAGATAAATTGTTCCTTTATCACTCTAACACGTTATTCTTGTACATAACTTCCTTAGGTCCGACTGTCATTAGATTTTTACTTTACCATCACCTGACTGACCACATCTCTCCAAACTTTCATACATGGCACGGTTATGACTGAGTTCATGAAATCTATTTCTTAAGGTGCGTCCACACGGTCGAACAATGTCCGACGGACAAACATTGTTACCATATCATAGGCGAAGCAGGGTGACGTCATAGGCGTTGAAACGATGGAAGTAGATCTGGCAACAAACAGTGGTACCAGATGAGGTTGTATACCACTGATTTTACAAGGCAAAGACCGGCAGACAATTGTTGATTGGTAACAATGTTTGTCCGTCGGACATTGTTCGACCGTGTGGACGCACCTTTATGCTAGAGTGATTTTTGTGCTTTGCAAAACTGGAAAATTATACTTCTGTACTATTATATTTTGAAAAACATGATACATAAAACAAAAGAAATTGCATGGCTTATAATGAAGTTGCAGGTTGCAGTTGAAAAAAATGTCTTCAGTTGCGATTAAATGCATGTTGCATCTAGCCACAAAGGAGGTCCCCCTCCACGACTAAACCATATACATATATATGACTGGTGTTCCTTTGCTCAAGAGGTAATCAACCAACAGAGGGTTTCACTAACTCATAAAACTGGGGTCAAGGTAAATATTGAAATGGAAGACTGTAATTATGACAAAGATTCAGCAGGAGAGTTATTGAAGGTAACAAGATATAATTGGGTGTTCAGTGGCATTTATTATGAATGAATCAATTGCGTGCTATTATAGTTTCTGTCAATGACCTCAGTGCAGAAACATCAGATGGGCATCAACTGCAAACACTACAGTGAGCCAGGGTCTAACAATTTCTGATCTTTAATGGGCTTGCGATTGCTTACTAGGTATTGAAGAATATCAGTACCTATACTTCAAAGCCAAACATGACCTTCACATTTTATCCTCACAGGCTCTCAAAAAATGGTGCTGGAGGACACAAGACTTTTTGTATCCCAATAAGGTGGCTACAAACAGCCCAATACGTACTCTGTTGGACACATGGCTTAAGGTCATTCAAATGCAATCCACAGGACATATAACCTGTCAACACTCAATAATGCAAGAAATTTGACACTTTAATTTACCTGCAGTCTTCTGTGATGATATTCTAATTCCCTGTTGAGTGTCACAGATCCCACACTACTTACAGTGTGCCCTATGTTTGGCTAGGCTAAGGTTAACTTGAGTTAGGTAAGGCTGGGGTCAATGAAAACTACAGTTCCAATCACACATTATTTCACGAACCTAGAGTGAAAATCAGCCCCGAAATTCCACTGGGGAGTAGGTACGTATCCCCATCTTAAAAAGTCCCGAGCCCAATACAGAAAACCTGACGCGACGCTTTTCGTGAAAATGACCTGTGATTTTGTTGCAACCACTTCTAATGACCTCAGCTAGAGGACCTTCATGAACTCAAAATTCTTAAGATCAACAAGTCACACTGAACTTCTTCCAGACTCATTTCACCCATCATTTGAAGCCTCCTGAGCCTCTGCTCAGCATTGAAATAGAGGCTGCCTGTGCTTCATTTCACCTGTGGATCATAGAACATCAAACTTGACGAGAAGTCAACCCACTTCTTGGGACACGAGTTGAGTTGAATATAGAATTTATGTCTAAGGCCAAGCACTGGGACCTATGAGGACATTCACCGCTGAAATGGAGACAGACATATAAAGGTCTGAAAGGTGTAACAGGAGGAAAACCTCAAAGCAGTTGAAGCATTGTGAACCAAGTGTTAGGAGAGAGGGTGAAAGTAAGAGGAAGAAAGAGAACACGACAGGAGGCGCAGTAAAAGGAAAGGAATGAGAAGGATTGCAACTAGGGGCCTAAGGAAGGCACGCAGCAAACAACCTTAAGCAATGCCTACAGAGGACCGCATGAGGTCCATTGACGGAACTGCCCCACTATGGGGTTTTGGGAAACAAGGAGGTTGCCTGTCAGTCTCCACCACCAATCCATCTCGAAAAACGACACCCAACCACCTCCTCCTCCTCCTACTACTGAGAAGGTCTCCCACTAGTTGACGGTGCAGGTTTGAGGAACTACTCCTACCTATAGCAGCAGTAGAGGAATGGGCCATAAGTAGCATCTACCCTCATGAGAAAGTAGCCTTATGAGAGGAATTTCTGGTTGACTACAATGATAGTAATCATGATGGCCCCATTTTGTTGTTAAATCCCCCAGAGGAGGGAGGAGCAGGAGGACCTCTGGGGAAACCCCCAACCCCTACAATAAGGTTAACTCAGGTGCAATGCAAACCTCAGTTCCACACTCTTTCAACACTGTCTTTGGGGGGAAAAGGAAAAAAAATAAAAGTTAAAAAAGTGATCAATAGTTTCTCAGTTACTATATAAATGACCTTCCTTGCCTTACAGTCTCTTTCTATTGTCAAAAACTGCCTCCAAGTCCAACAACCACCACTGAAGTAAACGGAGCCCAGTCCAGGCTCAAAGGGCATCATCATCTTCTGGCATTGGGTCAGGAGGCTGCTGCTGCCAATCCTACCCTAACCCCCCTTAAATACATATTACAAAATACTTATTCCTACTAAGCAGTATTTAATACAAAACTAAACAAATTAATTGCCACAAAAGCCGCCATAGAAGATGAAGCGAGTTATGTATCTCAGCCTGCCCTTATTACTATCAGGTAACGGGTACTAAAAATGGTATTGCAACAGCCAGTGTATTTATGACGGCATAATAAAATTAAATAGCTCCAAAAAAATCCTTTACAAAAAGGATAAAAAAAAAGGGGGGGGGGGTAGGTATGTGGATAAACATATTGATTGAATGAGCAGCCTAACCTCCTACAAGTTGATAATACTAGTTCCTCATTTTAGGTTTTTCAAGAAAGAAAAAACTCAAAATACCAACCTAACGTAACCCTCGGGGAAGGAGAGGGGCTAACTGGTTACAATTTTGCCCTATTACCTATGGAGAGGGGTACGTGGGGGGTCGGTGTTGTTTTGCCTTAGCTATAAGTCGTGATTTAATTCCCTTTTTGCGGTTATCAAGTATACCTACTAGCTATATGCGCAGGTTACATATATTTTATTATTTGTTTAAGCAGCCATTTCCGACTAAGTCCAATCGGCTGTACGTATTGAGAAGACATTTTTGTTGTCTGACCCAAAGGGGTCTGGAGGCCATGACTCCAGCAATAGTTAAGCAAGGACTCCCCACCATGACTCACAACACTTTCCACACGAAAAAAATGAGTTCTAAGGACCTGGAGGCCATGACTCAACCACAGTATCATGGACTCCCCCCCCATGACTCACGAAGAATCGGAGTCACGTGGTCTCCTCACTTGGAAATCGAACCGGCTTCTATGGCAGTACCTAGGTATACCTAGTTATTCTGCTAATACTACCTACCTATATATCACTATTGGAACTACAGCTATTTAAACTTACTATATCATCACCTTAGACAGTAAAGGACGGTCGTTATTGATCATACATATGGTTCCTCCACAGCGTCGAAACGTCCGTATTTGCGTAAAAACGGCGACTTTCATCGGGCACAGACAGGAGAAAACCTACGTAGGATTCTTGAGGAAGACGGAGACAGACTCAACTAAACTGAAGGCTGAAGCGGCGATTTTGATAAATTTGTTTACATCCGGAAAGTCCCCAAAACTCTGACAAATCAGCCAATCAGAACACACTTTAGCTAAATGCTCGATTGTGATTGGCTGATTCAGAAAAGGAGTTGAACGAGACGTCGGTAAAGGAAGGAAAGAGCGAGTGAAAACGGAAGGTTAAGACGGAATAACATATTATTCCATCTTGGTTATTTTCATTACAAGACTTATTCGAAGTCTTAAAAGCATATTTAAAAAGTCAGTAATCTAATAATCATAATAGAGAACATCGGAAATCTACCAGAATATTTAAGGAGAGAGAGAGAGAGAGAGAGAGAGAGAGAGAGAGAGAGAGAGAGAGAGAGAGAGAGAGAGAGAGAGAGATGCCACTGTAGCATTACAATACGTGTGCACAGATCAGCCAAGTTCTAGGCCTATATTTTCTGTGATTAAAATATAAGAAAAAAGTTACAGACAAGACAGTCTAATCGATTCGGGAGGTTTCAATTCAAATCTTTCGATTTCCACTTGAGGCTTTCCCCTCCCAACTACCCCCACAACCCCATCACTCTCTCTCTCTCTCTCTCTCTCTCTCTCTCTCTCCTTTTCAAATTTCAGTGCTTTAAAACACCTGCCATATCAACCAGGGTCTATCCGCTGTCATCAGCGTTCGTATCGTTGCACAGGATTCAAACTTTTTTTCTTTTTAAATCTGAACTTCTTTTAAACCGTCGAAATGAAATATAAATTCTATATATAATGAAATGGTATAATTTCCGCCGAATTCAGTTAATTCAAACGTTCAGAAGCTTCGTTTAATGTATATTAAGGAAATAATTGTTCTCTCTCTCTCTCTCTTCTCTCTCTCTCGATAGCGTTAAGGAAAGCAACAGTTCCTAACAGAAAAAAGTAGTGGTTATCGTTTGGGTAATCGCAAAGACTACTATATAATCTTGCTGTGCAGGGGGTGGGGGGAGGGAAGGGGTGGTGTGGGAATATTCGCACAAGGTGGGGAGGGGGAGGTTAGTGAACGCGTGCACCAAGAACCCAAACCAACACAACCCTCCCCCACCCCAACCGGTCCCCACCACAAGGACCCCTTTCCAAACCGTAGTTGTAGGATCTTAAGGCTTCCGGACAAAAAGATGCCCTTATTTGTTAATATTATATTATTAATGTTATCATTATCGTACCCATAGAGGTCCTCTTGTGGTTGAGGTTTTTTTTCTGGTTGGAATCAACCACAAATTCCACTTTACCTATTATGATGATAAGATATTGTAAATGGATGGACGGATGGCGTCATCACATAAACGAACCAGCAGAAATTTCTCTTGTTCAGAGTTTCTCCTCCCCCACCCCCACCCCCCACCCCACCCGCCCTGCCCCATTCACATCAAATGTCAGAAACAGGACTATTACATAGTCTTGGGCGTCTCATTGATATGTCTCCATAATAACATCAGTATATATTGTCTTATCATCATACGTTGATCTATATTGATAGGTCACGTATATCTATGGACGCCTTTAGGCCTATATTTCAGTTTTGCTTCCCTGCGGATACTATTGGCTTTCTGAAACCCCCTCCCCCCAACACACACTTCGACATCCCCCAACCCTCATCTCTTCTATAGAGAGAGAGAGAGAGAGAGAGAGAGAGAGAGAGAGTTACAAGTGGCCCAATCCTCCGATGGCTGAACTTATTTTAGCTTTCCGAATGATCGAAAAGGTCGTTGAAATGCTGCTCCAATGCTGTTAAAAAATGTTAAAAGTGCTGTTTTAATGTGCTGTTAAAAATGCCCATCAAAGAAGCTGTTTGAAATCTGTTAAATAATATAAAAAGTGCTGTTTTAAAATGATGTTCGGAAATGCAGTTTTAAAATATGGTGTTAAAACGTTGATTGAAAGTGCTGTTAAAATATGCTGTTAAAAGCGCTGTTTGAAAGGTTGTTAAAACCGCTGTTTGAAGGGGCTGTTAAAAACTGCTATTAAAAATGCTGTTTGAAGGTGTTGTTAAGAGATGCAGTTAAAACCGCTGTTTGAAGGTGCTGTTAAAAATGCCATTGAAAGTGCTGTTAAAAGATGCTGTTAAAACGCTGTTTGAAGGTATTGTTAAAAACTGCTGTTAAAAATACTATTAAAAGATGCTGTTAAAACGTTGTTTAAAAGTGTTGTTAAAATGCTGTTTGAAGATGCTGTTAAAACCGCTGTTTGAAAGTGCTGTTAAAAACTGCTGTTAAAAATGCCACTTGAAGTGCTGTTAAAAGATGCTTTTCAAACGCTGTTTGAAGGTACTGTTAAAAACTGCTGTTAAAAATGCGATTGAAAGTGCTGTTAAAAGATTCTGTTAAAACGATGTTTGAAGGTGCTGTTAAAAACTGCTGTTAAAAATGCCACTTGAAGTGCTGTTAAAAGATGCTTTTAAAACGCTGTTTGAATGTTACTGTTAAAAAAACTGCTGTTAAAAAATGCGATTGAAAAGGTTGTTAAAAAAAAGATCTGTTAAAACGGAGGTTTGAAGGTCTGTTAAAAAACTGCCTTAAAAAGGCATTGAAAGTGCTGTTAAAAGAGGCTGTTAAAACGCTGTTTTGAAGGTGGCGTTTAAAACTGCTGTTAAGATGCTATTGAAAGTGCTATTAAAATGCTTTTTTAAACGCTGTTTAAAGTGTTGTTAAAATGCTGTTTGCGTTTTGCTGTTAAAAGATACTGTTAAAACCGCTGTTTGAAGGTGCTGTTAAATGATCCTGTTTGAAGGTGCTGTTAAATGATCCTGTTTGAAGGTGCTGTCAAATGATCCTGTTTGAAGGTGCTGTTAAAAACTGCTGTTAAAAATGCCATTGAACGTGCTATTAAAATGATGTTTGAAGATGCTGTTAAAAGATGTTGTAAAAATGCTGTTTGAAGGTGCTGTTAAAAGAAGCTGTTAAAACGCTCTTGGAAGTGCTGTTAAAACGCTGTAGTAAATGCCGTTAAAAGATGCTGTTAAAATGCTTTTTGAAAGTGCTGTTAAAAGATGCTGTAAAACGCTGTTTGAAAGTGCTGTTAAAACATGCTGTTAAAAACACTATTCGAAAATATGGGAGTAGGGTGTGGGTGGTTTTTTCTTGTGGGGGGGGGGGTATGGGCTTAAAAATCCAACCCCTTTTTGAACGTGTTGCTGACTATACTTATATGAATAAATAAATAAATGACTTTATAATTCGATGAAACTGCCCAAAGGCTATTTGTCTAAGTAATCTTGATTATGCATGTCAAGTATATGGTAGTGCTTCTAAAACCCTATTAACAAAACTGGATGTCATACATAACATGGGTATTAGACTATGCACTGGAGCTCCTACAGAACTTCCCCCCGTGGAAGTCTGTATGTAGAAGCAGGAATAGATCCCCTGAAAGTACGAAGAGAAGAAATGGGATTAAAATATATAGCTAAAATAAATAACCTTAATGATAATCCAAACACCAAATATATGAAGAAAATACCATAACAAAATAATTATGACAATAACCAAGAGCCTCTAAACCAATGGAGAATAGATTAAAACCTGATATAGAACATCTAAAATTAGGAACAATTAGCATATCAAAAATAACCACTCCTAAAATACCTCCGTGGAGACATGCTAAAATAGAAATCTGTGAAAAATCATTTAATAAGAAGGTAACAGATGCACAATTAAGAAGTGAATTTCTGTCACACCAGGAAAAACATAAACGGGACATTAGTATTTATACAGATGGTTCCAAGTCGAAGGAGGGTGTAGGCTATGCTGTAGTAACAAAAAATATAAAAATAAGGGAAAAAAAATCCCAAAATATGATCGATATTCACTGCAGAAATAAATGCTATATTAGAGGCTATAAAACACACCTTTATGGTGGGGAAGGCAAACGATACCTTTGTAATATACACGGATTCTTACAGTGCTTTAGAAGCGCTAAGACAATACACAGTTTCTCATCCCGTAATTGAAGAAATAAGGGAGTGGATAGATACAATAGTAAAACGGAAATCTATAAATATAAAACTATGTTGGGTCCCTTCCCATGTGGGCATAAAGGGTAATGAAGAGGTGGATAAAGAAGCCAAAAAGGCAGTAAAAAAGGAATCTATCAAAAAAATACAAATACCTTACAATGACATTAAAACAACAACAAATGAATACTGTCAATCAAAATGGGAAAAAGAATGGCTAGAAATTGAATCATAAATTAAAGCATATTAAAACCATCTGTAAACCTTGGAATAGACAACAATGTCAAAGAAGGAAAGATGTCAATATTAACAAGATTAAGAATAGGACATACATACTTAACACACAAATACTTGATGCTGCAAGGCGAGGAAAGACAGGCCCCTTACTGTGACCATTGCCGTACTCTGGTCACAGTCCGTCATCTGCTAACTGAATGTAATAAATTTGAAAGAAAACGAAGATCCAACAACATATATAATATAGCACTTGAAGAACTATTGGGAGAAAAATGCCCCGCTTCAAAATATAGTAAATTACCTCAAAGAAATAAAACCTGCTTTTTATATGATATAACACGTCTTATAAGTCTCAATAGTTATACAGTAGGCGCTGAATGGCCTTTGCTGCCCCAGTGCTTGGTGTTACACCTAAAATTTATAAAACCAACCAACCCGCCTCCTGCTGTACCTGCCGTTCCTGCTGTGCCTGCTGTACCTGTCTTACCTGGTCCAGCCCCTGCCGACGTCGTTCCTGCCCGTGGTGTTGCTGCCCCAGTCGCAGGTCCCAGCTCCGTCCTGGATGGAGGACCTGACAACTGTCCTGAGGAAGCTGACCAAGAAGAAGAGGAAGAGGAAGAAGGTGTCGTCATCGTCTTCTTCGTCGTCGTTTGTTGCCGCCTCTTCCCCTTCGACTTCCAAGGCTTCACAGCCGAGGAAGAAGGCTGTCTCCTCCCCCCCTAAGAAGTCTCCTTTGGGAGCTTCTAAGGGCCTGTCTCACTCAGGTGGGACGGGGGGGGGGTGTCTTCCGCTGGTCCTCCCGCTCCTTTGGGAGTGGGGCCCGTCTCTCATTCCGCAAGGAATAAGACGGGGACCAGAGGGGTACCGGCTAACACCAGTACCTCCTCACCTGGTGCTAGGGGCTCTGTTGCTACACCAGGTTCCGTCTTGGCCTCTCGTTCGCGAGAGGTACCGAGTGTACGGTCGCCCGCGGGTGACCGTGCAGCCAAAGTCCAGGCTTCCGAGTTCACTCAGCGCCAGGACCGAGGCACGGAGCGGAAGACAGGTGAGAGTCGCTCAGGTGACTCCCGCCAGGCCAGCGATCGCGGCTACCTTGGGAAATATCACTCCTGAAGGTGACCCAGCTTTCGGGAGGCTGTGCCAGTCTGGAGGTAGAGCCATCTCCTACCTAGCCCACCAGACGGCAAACCTGTGGGCCAACCTGGTTCTTCGGCGTAGGGACGCAATCCTCACCCGAAGTGACCAAGGCGGCTGGGCGTGAGGTGGCTCTGGGTCTTCGCAACGGACCGGTGCGGAGTTCCTCCTCTCTCTTTCCTGGAGAGATGGTGGACGCTGCGGCGGAGTGATGGTGCACTGATGACAGTGACCGTCTAGTACACCAAGCAGTTTCGAAGGCGTCTGGGCAGCCTCGAGCTACTGCGGCCAAGCCCAAGAGCTTGGTTAGCGGTTCCTCTGCGGCCAAGACGATCGCATCATCGAAGCCCAGGGTAAAGACTCTGCCTTCGACTTATTCTAGGAGCGACCGTAACCAGCCCTCCTTCTCACGAGGGGAAGCTGGGAAGAAGAAGCCGAAGAGAGGCAGGAAATGCTGGGGACGGCGTTCCCCCTCACCTGCTGCCGGAAGTGGCGGGGTGCCTATTACCCGGAACATCCAAGGACGTAGCACTTTGGCAGGAAGTCCAAGCCATGCTGAGCAAGGAGCTGTGGAGATCGTCAGGGATCGGTCACCGGGCTTCTACAGCCATCTTTTCCTGGTGGAGAAGTCTTTGGGGGGCTGGCATCCGGTGATAGATCTCTTTCCCCTGAACTGATTCGTTTGCCAGTCTCGGTTCACGATGGAGACGGCACGCTCCGTGCTCGGCTCCATCAGGGAGAACGACTTCATGCTTTCGGTGGATTTGAAGGACGCGTATTTCCAGATACCCGTTCATCAATCCTCCAGGAAGTACCTCCGCTTCATCCTCGATGGGACGGTGTACCAATTCAGGGCACTTAGCTTTGGTCTCTCAACCGCCCCACAGGTGTTCACGCGAGTGTTCACTCTGGTGTCTGCTTGGGCCCACTCGTCAGAGATACGTCTTTTGAAGTATCTCAATGACTGGTTAGTCTGGCGAGCTTCCGCTCGCAGTTGCTACGGGACAGGGATCGACTCCTCGAGTTCTGCCACAATCTGGGGATTGTGGTGAACTTCAAAAAGTCAGATCTCGAGCACAAGCAGAGGATGAAGTAGCTGGGTATGCTGATCGATACGGTAGCAGGACGAGTCTTCCCCGCAGACTCGCTGATCAGCAGATTCAGGGAGGCAGCCTACCAGTTCCAGTCTCAGCAAGAACAGTCAGCTCAGCAGTGGCAAGTCATGATCGGTCACCTGTCGTCACTCGAGAAGTTAGTCCCTCACGGGCGTCTTCACCTGCGGTCTCTCCAGTGGAGACTAAAGGAGAGTTGGTCACAGGCAAAAGACCCGCCATACTTCCTCGCGTCCCTCACGGAGGAGGTGAGGCAGTACCTAGCCTGGTGGTTGGAGGACAGGAACCTCGCAAGAGGAGTGCCTCTTCGCACTCCCGCCCCCCCCCCCCCAGATGTTGCTGTTTTCAGACGTGTCAACCGAGGGATTGGGGCACCACACACCTGGAGGAGTTGCTGGCTGCAGGAGTGTGGGATCATCACGACAAGCACCTTCACATCAATGTCCTGGAGCTCAAGGCAGCGTTCCTCGCTCTCCAACAGTTCCAGGACCGTCTGATGGGACACTCGGTGGTGTTGATGTGCGACAACACCACAGTAGTGGCATACGTCAACAAACAGGGGGGCCTAGTGTCCCTCCCGTTGCACCAGTTGACATTGCAGGTGCACGAGTGGGCCGTGGCTCACTCGGTAGAGCTGTCAGCCCCCTACATTCCAGGCAAGAGAAATGTAGTAGCAGACAAGCTCAGCCGTCGGGATCAGGTGATAGGGACCGAATGGTTCCTACACCCAGACGTGGCGGAAAGGCTCTTCAACCTGTGGGGGCGTCCAGTCATGGATCTGTTCGCCACCCGGCATAACAGAAAACTTCAGGTTTTCTACTCGGCTGTGCTAGGACCCATGGGCAGCTGCAAAGGATGCTCTTCAACACCCGTGGGACAACATCTTCATTTACGCCTTTCCTCCATTCTGTCTGATTCGCAAGGTGATCAGCCGAGTGCTGGCCACCCCGAATCTTCGGATGATCCTGGTGGCGGCCATTTGGTATCCGGACCTGCTGGCTCTTCTCGCAGGAGCACTGAGAGAGATCCCCCCTTGGCACAACCTTCTCATCCAGCCACACGTGGAACGGTACCACCAGTCAGTCCAGTCCCTTCAGCTTCACGGTTGGCTGTTATCCACCATCTCTTGCAAGCAGTCAGTCCAGTCCCTTCAGCTTCACGGTTGGCTGTTATCCACCATCTCTTGCAAGCGAGAGGCTTTTCTCGCCGAGCAGCAACAGAGATGGCTGGGTACATCAGACAGTCCTCTTCAGCTGTGTACCAGGGAAGTGGGCCGTGTTCTGTGGTTGGTGTCGTAGACGGGGTCTATCTCCTCTCAGAGCCACTCTTCAGCAGGTAGCGGATTTCCTCGTTTTCCTTTGCGAGAGAAGCTCCTCTCTGTCCCCACAGTCAAACGATACAGGGCCGCCCTGGCTCTAGTCCTGAAACTGAGGGAAGTGGATATCTTGAACTCGTTCGAGATCTCCCCGCTAATGAGGAGCTTTAAGAGGTCTTGCCCACCCAGGGAACTCAGGCCTCCAGGGTGGGATGTGACTCTCGTCCTTAGGAGTTTGACTCGAAGTCCCTTCGAGCCACTCTGAGAGTCATCAGACTTCTTGCTGGCCCTGGCATCGGTGAAGAAAGTAGGGGAACTTCATGGCTTATCCTTCGACGTCAAGCATACCAGGGGATGGGGATCTGTGACGCTCGATTTCGTCCCGAACTTCGTAGAAGAATCAGAATCCTTCAGTCCCTGACGACCGGTTTGAGTCTTTCATGGTTCCCTCCCTATTGGACTTCACTGACAACGATGCGGATGAGATGCTACGGCGCTATCTGAAGAGAACTCGGCACCTCAGGCCTGAGTGTCGACGCCTCTTCATTAGCACCAAGAAAGAAGTATCCAAGAACACTTTCTTTCTGGCTGCATAAGGTGATCAGGAGGGCGTACGAAGCTGATGGTAGTGACGACATCCGTACCCTTCGCCCGAGAGCCCACGAAGGTCCTGAAGGCAGGGGTCTGGACCAACCAGACCACCTTCACCTCCTTCTACCTTCGGGATATAGCCCACAGGTCCTAGGATACTTTTTCCTTGGGACCTATGCTGGCTGCTCAACAAGTTGTGTAGCTCACCCAGCACCCGAGCTGACAGAACAGCATCGCATCCTTGTGTGACTGCATGAATGGATGAGTGAATGATAGTGCGACTGGCCTCTCTTCCCCATCTTTTTCTCTCCCTCTACCTGTGGGCAGAGGGACGCGGTTGTTACTACGCTGGGACAGGAGACCGATGCAGGTGAGCTACTCAACCGAGCCCCATCCTACCCCTTTCATTAGGGATAGGAGCGATTATCCACCACTTTCCCAAAAAGGGGGGGGGGGGGGAAGTGGAAGCCAACAAGAGACAAACCCATGACTTCATATTGCCTCTTGCAATAGGAAAAAGTTCTTGCTTGCTAGTTTTAAGAGGTACGCTTGCCTCCCTCTTATTACTTGGGTCCAGAGGTCTGACCATTGATCCTGCGGTACATAGCCTGATCATTGGACAGAGGCTAGGATCCCTCCCTCTGCTCTTACGACCAGGGAGGGAACCAAGGTGGACAAACACCAGTCTGTTCATTGACTCAGATTCCTCCCACCAAGAAGTGAGTCTTCCTATTGTTAAACGACTGATGGTTTGTATTCGTATCGGAACAAATAACAATTTGTCGAAAATTGTATTTTTCCTAACTATGCAAGCCTGAGGTCCTTTACACATAGTCCCACCTCATGCCACCCCTCACTCGGTGTTTTTCCTGGGCCTAAAGCAAAGTGAATCTTCACCTCCCAGTCGCCCGGTGCGCTGACTGTCGGACAAGCAGTTAACTACCAAACTCCCTTGTTCGAAGCTTACGACCGGTTCCAGCTGCCGCAAGTTACATTCCTATTGTTAAAGGACCTCAGGTTTGTATAGTTAGGAAAAAAACAATTTTCAACAAATTGTTATTTTTGAATAAAAAAAAACAAGTTTTAATTAATTTGAATCAAGTATGATATACAAGTGATACAGACTTTGCTATATAGAACCTAATAAGTGTAGCGGATTTGGAAGGTGGCCAAATCGAAGTTATTTGCACTTGAGTAAATGTGAGGGGATTATTATTCTCTTGTTATGATGTGTTAATGTGTATGGACCGTTCATAGTCCTGGGGTTCATCGAGACAAACTTAACATCAACACCTGGAAAATAAGCAATTAAAATTCTCCTTGAGTGAGGGGCGTAGAAAAAAAGGGAAATCTTATATAAATCTTGAAATATTTCATAATCAGATGAAAAAAAAGTGTCATGCATATAAGGAAATCGTATATAAAACTTGAAATAATAGAAATATACCTGTGTGAAAACGCTTGTCATGTTAACTGCAAGTAAGTGAAAAGTGCAAAATAGTAAGTTAATTTGAAAATCCGTTACCATGAAATATAATATTTTCACTTATTTTAAAATACTTGCTATAGCAAAAAATGTAAATGTAATATGATAAAAGGCAGGCAGGCAAGAACTTACTTTATTTATTCATTTAATTATTTAATTAGAGAGAGAGAGAGTCTCAAATTAAAGGCTTCTGTGCATCCACCCTCTGACTGAATGTACATAAGAACTCATGAACAGCCGTTCTTAATTATTATAATGAACTCATCTCGGTCGGTCGTGCCCTCTCTCTCTCTCTCTCTCTCTCTCTCTCTCCCAGATGCTGAAGCTTTGCCGAGGATGGGGGGCTTAGGGTTCAGCAGCTGGGCCCTGATGTCTGGTGGGAACTGCTTTCTCGCTGGGTCTCAGTGCCCAGCTGTTGATCCAACTAAATAAGTCAGCCCTTTTCCTTTTACTAAAAACGTTTCATCCGTCTGCTTCCTTCCCCTATAAGGTACGGTTTTTATGTTGATGACTTTTGGATTGGTTTTGGACATGATTTGGAATTGTCCATTGGATTTGATGGAGGGTGAGGATGGTTGGCATGCCACCTCACCCGTAGAACTCGAGTACCTAACGTGGTCGAGCAAGGGGAAACTTTAGATGTCAAACCCTGCTCTTAGTGCTGGGCCTGATCTCGATGGACATCATGACGCCTTAAGCACTGAGGGTGGGGTGTATATCTGGGTGGTACCCCTAGGGCAGCCCTGTATGGGACAACACTGTCCTCTAAATGTGGCTCAATGGTGGGTGGAGGGATAGCTGGACGAATCATCAATTATTTGTCTCATGGAGACATTAAAACCTTCTGTTGACGACTTAGCCAAGGACAAGGAAAATTCTGGTAATTCCTCCATTGTGACTTTGGAGCCTTTTTCAAATGAGCTCCTTGTTGCAAACATTTTGTACGTGAAACCAGTCCCTTTAGACTGGAATTATGAAACCCTATTTAATGAATTTTGTAAATTTGGGAATATAAAAGAATTACGGAATAGACTTGGCAAAAATTATGTTTTTTTTTTAATTTTGGATATTTTTCAACAACGAATCAGAAGCTCACAGAGCCTACAGAGAGTTTAGGTCAGATTCTATGAGTGTTGGACTTGTAGAGGCAGAAGAGGTCCCTAGGTATCTTGAGATATATAGACCACCAACTGAAACTAAAGATTCTAGTAAAATAAGTAAAATCTCCAGATCACCAGACCCAGCTAAGTGGTTGATTATTACAACACATGGTGAGAGAGGCAACCTCTTCAAGGTGAAAAGGTTGGTAAGCCAGAAGATCGGCAATGTTGGGAGTCCAGAAGTAACTCGCTTTGGGCGTAATAGTTTTTTAGTTCATGCCAAGACTAATGTTCAATCAGTAATGCTCCTAAATTTAAAGCTTGATCCCGAGGGTATGATAAAAGAGGTAAAACCTCACTATAATTTTAGTTATGCAAAGGGTGTCATCTTCAATGAAGATTTACATGAAATGGATGAGGAGTAAATTTTGGAGATGTGTCCAGATGTGGTTTGGAAGGTTTTCAAAGTGCCCCGTTCATCGATGATTATTTTAACATTTGTAAGTCCTTTTTTGCCATCTGAAATTGTTCTTGACAATGAAATTATGAAAGTTCGTCGTTCTAGAACGAGAGTGCTCCAGTGCTTTAAATTTTTTGGTTTTGGACACTCCTCTAATGTTTGCACCAGGAATAAACTCTGTGAATCATGTGGCAAGCTTCAGCACGAGGAATGTTCTGGACCGGTAATTTGTGTGAACTGTAAGGGTGAACATCGAGCCCGAGATAAGAAATGTAGTGCATTCAAGAAAGAACAAGAGGCATTACTTAAATCTATTGCTGAACACATCAGTGTGGGACAGGCCAAGAAGCTGTTGGGAAGGAAAACTTATTCAGATTGCCTTGAAGGCACAACAGTCGGATATTGCTACTTCTGGTGCCCCTTCAGGTGGTGCTCCCCAGGGACCCCCTAATGGGTTTTCCCATACCCTCTCTGGTGTGGCTCCCCGTGCCCCCCCTGGTGGGGTTTCCCATGCCCCCTCTGGTGGGGCTCCCCACGGGCCCCCTAGTGGGGCTTCTCATGCCCCCTCTGGCAGGGCTCCTCATGTTGCAGAGACTCTGGTCAAGCCAGGGGACCCTGTTGGTTCAAGGGTTCAAGCCAAATCTCAATATGTTGACGACTTCTCTCTGACAGGGGCATTGCCTGGCATTGAGCCCTCACCTGATCCTTTCATTACAGTGCACCATGGAGATGACGGTGAGGAGATGGAGGCCCTCTTTATTCATCAGAAGAGGGCCCTTTCTCCCTCTTCGCCTCATTCTCGGTCACTCAGCCATCATAGGAAAAATAAAAGCAAAACTGGAAGGGCAAGTGAAGGCCCATCATCTAAAAGATCTATAACACCTAGATCTAGATCAAGTAGTACTGGTAAAACTGATAAGATCTCTCTCACCAGGACACAGATTCCTAAATTGGTAGAAAATTTTAAGATCCCATCCTCTAAATAATGGCTCTCATGCAATGGAACATCCGTGGCTTTATACCAAATAGAGAGCAAGTTCGGGTTCTGTTTAAGGAACAAAATCTATCTGCGATGTGTCTACAAGAGACAAATTTGGGAGAGCACACTCCCAACGTGGGTTTTAATTATTCATTTCATAGGTCTCCACCCCTGATAGGTGTACGTGCTCAGGGAGGCACAGACATCATAGTCCGTAAGTCTGTTAATCACAGAGTTGTTCAATTGGACACTGTGTTGCAGGCTTGTGCATTCCAAATTTTCAATTATAAATGGATCACAATTTGTTCTCTCCACCTTGATCCATCATTGGAAAATAGATTGTAGGATGCGCAGGGTAATCCCCGTCAGCTAGAATTAACCGATCTACAGACGTTGATAGACCAGCTTCCTCTGAGATAGTTTTAGCTAGATTACGTATTGGCCAAACTAAATATACTCACGGGTATCTAATGATGAGTGGAGCGGATAGGCAGGTTCCTCGCTGTTCCACCTGTCATGTGGATTTGACTGTGGTGCATAATTTGGTGGAGTGCCCTCATTTTGAAACCAAACGTAGAGCTTGTTTGCTGGCAAATAAGACACTTGCCGATATTTTAGGTGAAGGTGCTCAGGCAGAGCAAATAATGACATTTTTAAAAAATATTAATCTTTTTTATGAATTGTAATTTTCTCTTAATTGTTTTAGGTTTCTTGTTTGGTTTTTATGAATGAATGATTTGTATATTAGATCGGTTGTGTGTATGTTTGTACGACAGTGACTTTTTTATTAAGATATATATGCGCTGAATGGCCCCTCGGCTCCGGCGTTTGGCTATGTGCCAAAAATTTTATAATCTAATCTAATCTAATCTAATCTACTCTCTCTCTCTCTCTACCTTAGACCCAAGATTTATAATGCTTAATATAAATTCTACTAAAGCTTTATAATACAATAACAATAATAATAGACTTTCTCTCTCTCTCTCTCTCTCTCTCTCTCTCCTTATTGTCACTACTACAATAATAATAATAATAATAATAATAATAATAATAATAATAATAATAATAATAATAATAATAATAATAATAATAATAATAATAATAATAATAATAATCAGATACAGCGCAGGAATAGTGGATGGACGAAGGCAGAACTCCGCAGCATAGATCAGAAAACCAGGAAACAAAATGACAATACACAAGGCACTACACCCAAGAGCAAATACGGACAGACTATACATAACACGAAAGGAAGGAGGGAGAGGACTACTAAGTATAGAGGACTGCGTCAACATTGAAAACAGAGCACTGGGGCAATATCTGAAAACCAGTGAAGACGAGTGGAGTGGCTAAAGAGTGCATGGGAAGAAGGACTAATAAAAGTAGACGAAGACCCAGAAATATACAGAGACAGGAGAAAGACAGAAACAGAGGACTGGCACAACAAGCCAATGCACGGACAATACATGAGACAGACTAAAGAACTAGCCAGCGATGACAATTGGCAATGGCTACAGAGGGGAGAGCTAAAGAAGGAAACTGAAGGAATGATAACAGCGGCACAAGATCAGGCCCTAAGAACCAGATATGTTCAAAGTACGATAGACGGAAATAACATCTCTCCCATATGTAGGAAGTGCAATACGAAAAATGAAACCATAAACCACATAGCAAGTGAATGCCCGGCACTTGCACAGAACCAGTACAAAAAGAGGCATGATTCAGTGGCAAAAGCCCTCCACTGGAGCCTGTTGCAAGAAAACATCAGCTATCTTGCAGTAATAAGTGGTACGAGCACCAACCTGAGGGATGATAGAAAACGATCAGGCAAAGATCCTCTGGACTATGGTATCAGAACGGATAGGGTGATACGTGCAAATAGACCAGACGTGACGTTGATTGACAAAGTCAAGAAGAAAGTATCACTCATTGATGTCGCAATACCATGGGACACCAGAGCTGAAGAGAAAGAGAGGGAAAAAATGGATAAGTATCAAGATCTGAAAATAGAAATAAGAAGGATATGGGATATGCCAGTGGAAATCGTACCCATAATCATAGGAGCACTAGGCACGATCCCAAGATCCCTGAAAAGGAATCTAGAAAAACTAGAGGCTGAAGTAGCTCCAGGTCTCATGCAGAAGAGTGTGATCCTAGAAACGGCACACATAGTAAGAAAAGTGATGGACTCCTAAGGAGGCAGATGCAACCCGGAACCCCACACTATAAATACCACCCAGTCGAATTGGAGGACTGTGATAGAGCAAAAAAAAAAAAAAAAAAAAAAAAAATAATAATAATAATAATAATAAGTAATAATAATAATATTAAACCAAGCATGTAATAATCGTTCAGTAAAATAAAAGTGATAATAATAAAACTAAGTAATTGACATATTTATGAAATAATTGCATAAATAGGGCTATGTCAAAATTCATTAACTTTCCCAATATATATATATATATATATATATATATATATATATATATAATATATATATATATATATAATGTGTGTGTGTGTGTGTGTGTGTGTGTGTGTGGCGAAAGGCGTTGATGGCCTGAGAAATTCAATACATTTCTAGTAAATTTTCACATTCATAAAGTTCATTCTTTTTCCTTTTAGAGGTTATTCGAGAGAAAGTAGTGTTTTCGAAGGAAAGACTGAGCACGAATGTCAGTGGATTGATTCAGGGACCGATGACGTCACAAATCCTCACTTGCTTCGGTGAACTCCTGGAGAACACTCCCTGCAGACCTCTGGGGAAATCCAGGAATTGAAGGGACCCCGTTTTCATCCATATAAAGAATCCAGGAATGAATTTCATGACACAAAACTGGCCAGCAACACAAACTCTAGTGTTAAGTAATCACAAAGGTAAGCACGTGATTTTGTTTATTAGCTGAAGACACTGATTGGGAAAGCTCAAAATGAAGAGAGAGAGAGAGAGAGAGAGGGAGAGAGAGAGAGAGAGCAAAGTACTTTCATGTATTTAATACATCTTCGGGGCGCAAAGATGTGTTAAATACACACACAAAAGTACTTGGCTCTCTGTCTTTTCATTTCGAACTTTCCCAGTTAGTGGCTTCACCTAGAAAGCTACACTGTATTTATTGTGAGACTGAATGAATCAGGTTGCTTTATATGGAGTTCCTAAAGAGAGGGTTGAAGGCAAACAACCAAAATGATGCCATCAATGGAGATTCTTCATTAAAACAAAACCAGCAGAGATCGGCATCAGTCAGTCAAAGAAACCAGATCTATTCGATATTGTAAAATTCCCACTTTACCATCAAAGAGGAAAAAAACACCTACAAAAACATACTGGATAGGATGCTAAAAGTCACCCGAATATGAGCATCATGTCATTAATACCATGTTAATCACATGACACTACACCTGAATGTACCGAGTGAATTTAAACGAAATTGCTTCTACGGCGTTCGTTCTGTCGTCGACTGGGGAGCGAGCAAGTTGTTATTATTCTAAGATTTTGCTAATGATATCCACCTTTGATGGGCGAGACAAGACGCCGGCAAACGTATCCAAGGGGCTTTTTTTTTTTTATTTATCTAGTTTCGCGACTAAAAGACTTATATCATAACCATGGCGGCTTTGGAGAAAAGAATAAGTTAGCGGAAAATCAACGAAGTGTCTCAACATCCTTCTGTAACGACTGACAACAGAGGGCATCGCGAAATATGGGCAGAGTATTCATAGCCAAGTGTATGAGACGGCTACGAAAAATCATTTCCCAAAACGCCTTTATGCGAGGGGCAGCGCTCTCTCTCTCACGCGTGCTGCAATTAAATACTGCCTATCAAAACGAATGAAAAACAGATTCATCTGCTTTCCAAGGAGAATGCAGACCATTTTGTCATGAGGATGAAGAGGACGAGGAAAGCTCTCGTTACAACGAGAAATAATCTCTTCGGTGGCCCCGCCTCGGTACCCTCCATTCCCTCAGGGATGGAGCTTCTGAATAGGGGGGGGACTTGGGTACTTGAATGGAGTCTTGAGAAGTTCCTCATCCACACACACACACGACAAAAATGAGTAATAAAATGACATAGTACTAAAGTACACTTCGAAAATGTTAGTTCCTTGACAACTAAGACGTAAAGAATGGTTACTTGAACAATTATTCCTATATATATATATATGTAATTCCTATTCCCAAAATACAGCATAACTGATACGCTGTTGGAGAAAATTAACGGATAACCCTCTCTTCTCGATGAGGTGAGAGTTATCCACGCTCCCAGATCATAAAAATGCAACTTCCTGATTCTAATGAAGTTATATAAATAAAGTCACCCTAATTCCACAATACTCGAAAGCTAGAAGTATTAGCGTTCAGAAAGATTGCGTCTCAAGTAGTAGCACTATTTTTATTGTTTCCCGTAACATAAATGTTCTCTCTCTCTCTCTCTCTCTCATACAAAAGGTTTTGTATGTTGTTTCGGCTGGTGTCTTTTGACTTCTCTTCCTCCTTTAGGCGCATGACACTGTAGTATCTTCCCGGTGATAAGTGTCCTTCACTATGTCCACAATGCTATTAGTCAATAAGGCCTGTTGCTGTCGCCTTCATAATCTATAAATAAGGGCCCCCAGCCACAACCCCCCTTACGTCCTTCCTCTCAAGTTGCCTTTCTTTTCCCCCACCTCCTCTCTTGGCAATGAGTCCTAAGGACAGGGTCCTTTGTGGCAGTCATCATATATATACATACATACATATATAATATATATAATATATATATTATATATATATATATATACATATATATACATATATATATTATATATATATATATATATATATATATATATATATATAATCAGAAGAAGAAGAAGAGCGAGGCTTCTGTGTTATTGCGTCACGAATTGCATAAATGTTTGTTTGTTTGTTTGTACGGTGCTTTTACGTTGCAAGGAACCAGTGATTATTCAGCAACGGAACCAACGGCTTTACGTGACTTCCGAACCACGTCGAGAGTGAACTTCTATCACCAGAAATCACATCTCTAACACCTCAGCGGAATGCCCGAGAATCGAACTCGTGGCCACCGAGGTGGCACGCCAAGACCATACCGATCACGCCACTGTGCAGTATAAAGATTGATTGATAGGTGACCGTGTTTATGATCTCTCTCTCTCTCTCTCTCTCTCTCTCTCTCTCTCTCTCCTCTCAAGTTCTTGAGGAACCTGTTGTTCTGGTCCACTATCTTAAACATGGTGGAATAGTCATGAGGACCAAGTTTTTTAAAATTTAGTATTGTCACTCAAAATTGCTTCGACCTTGTAATATAATCCTCTTTTTATTCAGAATGACCACGTCTTTACCTTCATCCGGGCGAGTAACGATAATGTCGTTATTTTTGGCTAACGAACGACTTCTTGAGGAAGGCAAACCAACTTGTAGTTAGCTCAGAAAAGGTTTTGTGGGCTAAAGACTGCATAAAAGACTGCATCTGTAGGCGTAAAGAGGACGGGGGGTTCTAGATTTAAATTGTGATTCATGAGTCTGGAAAACATGAATTCTAAACTACTCAAAAACTGTATATAATATATGAAGGTTTAAAACATGACAAACAAAAATCTAAGTCCCAAAGGAAAGGAGGAGGAGGAGGAACTCTTCTCGTTCAGTTCGAGTATAATTGGAAAAGTTAAAGACCGTCCTGTTGTTGGTATGGGATCTGGGAATGGTGGTAACTTCAATTTTAATTAAGTAGTTTCTTCTCGTGAGCGACTTTGACTTTGGAAATATATATTCAATACTGCGATTAAATGTTGTGTTCTAGTAGCATATCTAATAGCTTTTCAAATTGCCTCTTATATTCTGCGCTACTATTACTCTCTTTTTTTATATAAATATATAAATACAACCGCAATCTCCTATTCGTTCTTTCCAATCTACGAAAGGAAAGCTAGTCTCCAGATAGGAGTATAGTCCGGTCTTTGTGAATTCTACATATATCATCCAATTTTTCTATTATTATATCAAATGAGAGAGAGAGAGAGAGAGAGAGGAGAACATTACGTCTATCTTGTCCTCCAACACTTCTACCTTTGGTTGACAGTCAGAGGCAGAGCAAAAAATCACACTCCTCCATGACGACGAGAGCTGCTGAAATGTCCGTCTTTGCAACCGTCACACTTGTTTGTCTGGTAGGGCCACGAGCTAGACACGAACGCAAGATCGAGGTCTTTGCGAAACTCTCCCCGGTTCCTCTGGCCGTCAGTGACATTTTCAGCCTCATGATTCATGACACACGTTTATGAGAGTTCTAGAAGAAACTTGAATCATGCAAGCCAGTGTGCGCTCAAATCCAGGCCTACATGAAAATGTTTCTCTTCAAAGTCATAACTGAAAGGAAGTGACTTCCACAAGAGGACAGTAACTCTGGAAAAATAATAAATACACCATCTTCATGGAACTCCAAACTACGAAGCAGATCAGCCATAAACAGCATCTTGAAGCACATTAAATAAAATGCACAAATATATCACCGAAAATCTTTTAGTTTAACCCACCAGCCATGGAGGACAATAGACCCAGTTCTAGAAGAAAGGAAATACATAAAGCGTAATATCAAAACTGAAATGAATAGCATTTTACTTAACAATTTTTTCCACTCGCCGTCCACAAACCACTCACCACCCCCTTTCCCCTCTCATCAGATTTACCGGTTATACAATTTAGTATAGGTTTACTAAAAACGTTCATCTGCTCATCAATACCGTCTAAATAAGCAGCGATTCTTCCTTGCAAACCTTCCATGACCCAATTCCACATCGCTTTTCCCTGTGAAATATCTCGGTGCAATAATTAATCAATCGATGCTCATTGCAAAAACCAAAATCTAAACACTTACAAATCACCACCATTCGCAGCACCAGCGTTGTCTGCACTTTCTTAACCATGTCTGTCTGTCTGTCAGTCACCACACGAACTTTCAACTTCAACATAAATAAATAAATACGAGAGGCTGTCTGTCTGTTTGTCTGTCGATGAAATGACACCATCCCCGACAGATGACTGTTTATTCCACTCAGCTGCGAGCACTGTCACCTAAATCCCAAGGTGTATTATTGACTCACTCCCTGATTTCAACCAGTACCTTTCATTAGCTCAGCACAGCAGGCCTCAAGATTTCACTGGGCACCGTAGTATCAGTTCAGTGGTTTATGTCTCCCGTCTATACCAAAGTCGAGGGGCTGGGGGGTTGGGGGGATATTCCCTGTATAGATAACCGAAATCAAAAATAGCAAGAGGATCGACAAAGGTAGTTGAAATACCAAAGAAGATACAGGAGGGAAGGCTTCGATGGTATGGACACCTGTTACGAAAAGAGGAACATCATGTTGGAATTAAGGCACGATGTAAATGGAACTATACGTATATGGCGGGACAGAAGGAAGACCAAGAAAGAGATGGCGTGATTGTGTAGGGGAAGATATGTTATGGAAGGGTATTGACGAGAGCGATGCACGGGACACAAATCGATGGAGACGACTCAGTCATAACGGCGACCCCATATAAAATTGGGTTAAAGCGGAAGAACAAGAAGAAAAATAGCAAGACAACTCTGCAAAGTAATCCGTTCCGTACTCCTAAACAAACTAGCAGGTCATTTCATACTAACAATAATGCCTTACGTTCTCAGGTAGCGGGCCTACGTGGATTACTCGTAATGATGGTTAAAACGCTGTCATTTCCATATATACCGTCAACGTAAGCTTCGGCCTTCCCGTCACTTCCAATGTCATCCACCATCTGATCACTTGGCACCACCGCGGCCAACAGGAATACAATCCAGTAACAAAAACCAATTATCTTGACTTCCCAGGAGATTAAACTTCGGTTACGTGTTCAGTTTTATTGACAGCTAAGAACGATCAAAATAAAACCGAAACGCAAACAAGACCAAAGACTGACCCAACACAACGTTTGGAGTTTTGACCAAACGGAAAATGGTCGTATGTGAAGCTTCTAATGAAAGTGTACAAACGACGGATTCACAAAAGAAAGCGGAACCTCAACTGATCCCGTGGGAGGGGGGAGGGGAAGGACGCTCATGTATAGGTCCGTTTTCGGAAAAATCCACAGAACCTCTATCTGATGACTTCACCGGTAGATTGCAACTGCTGGTTGGTTGGTTTTGCAGCACTCAAAACCTACATTTGCCGCCTATTACTCTCAGTTAGTTTGCATCTCGGGAGATGCCTCGGCAAAGAGCGAGATAGAGAGAGAGAGAGAGAGAGAGAGAGAGAGAGAGAGAGAGAGAGAGAGAAAATGCAGGATGAACTGTCAAACTGAACGCCCTTTAGGTCAACCTTTTACCTAAGCGGTATGTGTGTTTGTGTCAGTATTGATTGGTGGCTGCATCGAGGTCACCAAAGTACAAAATGATCTCGCATTGTACAAAGAATAAGTCTACTTTTCGCCCTGAGCAGAAAAAATTTATTGGCGTGATTATTGGTCGAACTCTGACCACCACCAATGTTCCCATATCGGAAAAGGTTGATGCGTCAAAACAAACTCGGATTTCAAAGATTTCTCGATGCCAACAGAAACACCAACTTTAGCTGTGAGATTTGCGCCCCTTTTTATTTCACTCCGTCCTCGAATCTTTAACTTTAACCGGCGATGGATCTTGTTTTGTTGAAGTATCCATCTTGAACTAATCAGTCACTTCACAACAAATGAAAATATATATATATATATATATATATATATAGATATTATATATATATAATATATAATATATATATATATTTGTGTATGTATATATAATATTGATAAACAAGAGAAAAAGTACCAAGCATTTCACCACTGGGGAGTCAACAGTTATAACTTAAAAAACAAAATTGTTGGATCAAACAAAGACAACTTAAATTCATTCCAAACAAAGCAGGAAAAATAGGGAGAATTACGATATAACCTTTGCTTAATAGACACCTAACAAATTCATGACGTACGTGTGTGTGTGTGTGTGTGTGTGTGTGTGTGTGTGTGTGAAACCTGTTGCAGTTTTTTCTGCTTTACCTTCCCAAGGATAATTAAAGCACAATAATAACTGGTACTCACCGAGCGATTGCTTCTGCAACGCCACCGGGTGCAACGAGACGTTCTGAAAATGGAAAAATAACATTCATTAAACAAGCTGGTCACCCGAAGACAGAAACAGTTACATTGCATGAACAAAACAAACTTCCTGATAACATCATAATACAGACGCCGCAGTATCGATGGCAAACATTATCTAAGTACGGTGGCCTTCCATCCTTCCTTCCTTCCACTTCCCATTTTGGCCATAATCCCGTGAGCAGCTCAGCAGGAGTTGCGATCTACAATGAGCAGCGTCGACACGTCTCCCATCTTGCCAAAGGAGGTATTCAATCCTAATCCAAAAGGGTACATTTTCAGAATTAACCTCCTTGAGGCTAAGGTTAATCCGGAGAACAAGGTATATATAGAATAAGGGAGAGAATGGACATATACGAGCGTACTGTCCAGCTATTTGCTTTTATTCAGTGATTTTTAAAGTAATGTATACCATGTGTATGTAAGCTTACGTTTAACGTATTTACTTTTATATATATATATATATATATATATATATATATATATATATATATATATATACACATGCAAAATTTAATTGGTTTATATATATATATATATATATATATATATATATATATATATATATATATATATAGTGTGTATATAGCCCTAATTAAATTTTGCATCGAGCAACTCGAAAAATGTATGGGAAGGCCCAAGTAGTATAATGTTTTGATCTTTGAGTTTTGCTTTTGTACCGACGAATGGAGGGAGGTGACAGCAGGCAATCAAGACAATCCTCTTATTACTGTGAGAACGGTGACCCTTAGTGGTCACTTCCCTTCATCATCCATACACCGGGAAATGGCAGCGCCGCTCAAAAATTTTTTCAAATCAACCAAATTGTCGCCCTCTATCCTGAAAAGTCTGAACGAGTTTAAGAAAATATGGCAGCAGTGCTGACCACTCTCGAGTCTCAACCTTTTGTAGCCGGAGTATTTTGTAAGCACAAGACATACAGTACTGAGCCGGACAAACAGACACAGGGTCAAATGGATTGGAAACTAAATTATTCTTTGAATTTTTCAGTGAGGGAATAATGAGCAAATGCATCAGTTACTTAGAGAGGACTGAAACTCGCTACAGTTACACTTTCTTTTACTGTGTACTGACATTTTCTGTTTTAATTTCTCTTATTTCTCTGCATATTTGCGTGAAAGAGCCCGTTCTGGCATATGGACAGTTTAACCCATTTCATGATTACAGTAGTGGCGGACGCACACAGTTCATGAACACCCAAACAAACTCCTCACCGACGCTACAATGCTTATGGATGACGAGCCAATAGTTGTTCTTCGGAAGTGTTCTTCACATTTTCGTAGCGCACTATCTGATCCAAATAGCATACACTCGGTTTTGTCTTCACTGAGTTTAGAGTTTCTTCGCCGACACCCACTTTTATATATATATATAATATATATATATATATATATATATATATATATATATATATATATCTTTCATTACTGGATCGATTTCACTCGTGGCATCTTCTACCGTTTCAAAAGGAAAATACGACTGGATATCAACAGCAAGGTAAGGAACCCACCCCCCAACACCATATTAACAATAGCTATCACTGTCGTCTGCGTTTTGTAGAATTATTTGGTGTGTGTGTGAGAGAGAGAGAGAGAGAGAGAGAGAGAGAGAGAGAGAGAGAGAGAGCCTTACAAGTATTCACCATTTAATTTTCAAAAGAGTCATTAATATAATATAGAATACAAAAGAGACTGCTGTAGATGGAAATAAATAAATAAATAAATATATATATATATATATATATATATATATATATATATATATATATATATATATATATATATATATTGGCAATTTCCAACCTGTCATTTTTGTTGGATTTATGGTGTCGCCTACAAAAGAGACAGCTGTAGATGGAAATAAATAAATAAATAAATAAATATATAATATATAGATATATATATATATTATATATATATATATATATATAATTATTTCCAACCTCTCATTTTTGTTATTTATGGTGTCGCCTAAACTTAAGGCGGATCCAAGCACACGATCGTATATTCTCTGTCATAAACACTTCCTTCGTCGTAAATTGAATCCTGAATTCAGAGAGAGAGAGAGAGAGAAAGAGAGTAATAAACCAGGCGGGGACAGTCATGACGGAGTCATAACGGTCATCGAATTCAAACTGAAAATAACAGATGTCGATCTTAATCCAAGCGAAATAAATGTTATGATGCTTTGATACTGATAAAACAAGTGGGATTAAAAAAAAAATTTCAGATTTATATTAAAACAATACGTTAATTCAGCATACGTCAGTTAACCTTATATATATATATATATTATATATATATATATATATATATATATATATATATATATACTATATATATATCTTTCATTACTGGATCGATTTCACTCGTGGCATCTTCTACCGTTTCGAAAGCAAAATACGACTGGATATCAACAGCAAGGTAAGGAACCCACCCACACCAAATACCTCCCCCCCCCCAACACCATGTTAACAATAGCTATCACTGTCCTCTGCGTTTTGTAGAATTATTTTGTGCGTGTGTGTGTGAGAGAGAGAGAGAGAGCCTTACAAGTATTCACCATTTAATTTTCAAAAGAGTCATTAATATAATATAGAATACAAAAGAGACTGCTGTAGATGGAAATAGATAAATAAATAAATAAATATATATATATATATATATTATATATATATATATTGGCAATTTCCAACCTCTCATTTTTGTTATTTATGGTGTCGCCTAACTTAAGGCGGATCCAAGCACACGATCGTATATTTTCTGTCATAAACACTTCCTTCGTCGTAAATTGAATCCTGAATTCAGAGAGAGAGAGAGAGAGAGAGAGAGAGAGAGAGAGATAATAAACCAGGCGGGGACAGTCATGACGGAGTCATAACGGTCATCGAATTCAAACTGAAAATAACAGATGTCGATCTTAATCCAAGCGAAATAAATGTTATTATGCTTTGATACTGATAAAACAAGTGGGATTAAAAAAAAAATTTCAGATTTGTATTAAAACAATACGTTAATTCAGCATACGTCAGTTAACCTTACATTTACAGTACGTAAGTATACTTTGTAATTTAAAAAATTTTCCACGTCTACTGCGCCAGTGGGTCTGTCCGTGTGTCTCCTCTGCTTGGGTCACCTCGGTACGTGGGGAGGGGATAAGTGATATATGAGGGGGATGTTAGAGGGGGAATGGGAAGGGGCGGTAGTGAACCTTTGCTCCAAGCAGTAAACAAGACCCATGCTGGGAAAACAGCTAAAACCT
Source organism: Macrobrachium nipponense (assembly GCF_015104395.2). Taxonomy (NCBI): domain Eukaryota; kingdom Metazoa; phylum Arthropoda; class Malacostraca; order Decapoda; family Palaemonidae; genus Macrobrachium; species Macrobrachium nipponense. Next base: position 58,150,127 of record NC_061102.1, on the reverse strand, counting down.
CCAAGACAACCGTACCCCACCAAGCCCTATCCTCCTTCCCCATACCCTGGATACGATATTCAGAAATCCGTAATTATGATTATTGTTATTCACGCAATAATAATAATAATAATAACAAAATACATAAGAGAGAGAGAGAGAGAATGCCTAATCCCTTCTGAGTTGACCCAAGAACAGGAAGTAACAGACCCACTATATTTATTCTCTCACACAAAATACTAAATACTTAAGTTATATG